>NC_091163.1:47930524-48043024 GCF_040958095.1 Procambarus clarkii | reverse complement strand
CATTGCCAAGGGATTGTCTTTGTTTATAATTTGTTTTATATATTAATTAAAGTTTCATTGTTCATACTTTGTGTTTTGCGTGTCTTCCCTTACTTTACCACAGACAAACAGCCAAGCAGTCTATCTTTTTTTTTTGTAAGTGTGACTAGGCATTGACACCTGCCACTGGAGGACTGCCGAACATTTACACTCCAACACTTTCCCGTCACATTTTATGGGGGCCTGTCCACGGAGCTTCACTCAGGTACTAGTACCAGAACGTCAATTTGTGGTAAGCGTACTTGGCTTTGATACAGTTGCTTTTCAATATTTTCATTACTTTTAATATTTATATGGTGCTTTTCATGTGGTCTCCATCTCATGTTGGCCTCCGAATGCATGATAGAGCTGATAAGTTAGCCAAAGAATCTGCCTTTAAAGGAGCCGTTGAGTGTAACCTTGGATTGTCAATGAGCAATCTGAGAGCAGCAGTACACCGAGAACTTCAACAAGATCTTGTAGATCTGAGGCAAAGTGAAATTGACACCAGTAATTCCGTCTATCATCATACTATCATGCAAGAGGAGCCACACATCTATGGATCATCCAATAAAATCAGCAGACTTCTAGATGTTACTACTGCTCGGCTTAGACTCCGTTACAAGTATCTCTGGGAATTCTCATTATCTGCTGACGTAGACCTGACCAAATGTAAACTGTGTCAACAAAATTATTCGCACACCCTCCGTTACTATGTGATGGAGTGCGAAAAGATACGTGAATTTAGAGACAATTCTATAACCAATGTTCCAGCGATGTGTCAATATTTCATTCAAAATGATCTGCTACCAGAAATTTTAGCCAAATATCCCCAGTTTGCTAACTGTAGGTAGTAACTAAGTGATTGTAACCTATCCACCGCTGCCCACTGGATGGGGGCCGGTGTGCAGGACAAACATATAAATTGTGACACTAGCTCTCCACATATGTCAGTTGCTTAATTTAGAACCTGTACTTGAGGTCGATCTCGAACCCATTGTTGATGTGATGACTTATATTGAATTTTGTAACTAGCTCATCAAGATTGTAACTTGCTTAGCTAAATGAATTGTGGGGTTCAGTCCCTGAGCCCATTATGTGCCTCTGTAACCCTTTCCACTACCGCCCACAAGATGGGTATGGGGTGCATAATAAATGAACTAAACTAACTAACTATATGGTGCTGTGTGTATTGTGCATTCCGAGAGTAGCATATAGTGAGTGTTGGATAACTTTGGATTACGTGGTGACTGGAGACCTCAGTCATTCCCTTAATTGGTCATCCCTCCCTCCGTGTTATTACTCGTGTTTTCCACCTTTTGTCCCTAGGATATTTCTTAATCTCAGACAGATCATCATTTTGGGTACCCTGGTACTTTGGTTTGTCTTCAGGTCAAAGCACCCTATCTTCTGCAATCCGACCGAAGGAGGATACAGTGGGCCATAGTTCCTCTAGCACGGACTATGTTGCTGAGTTGGGATCCAGCAGCAGTTCTCGTCACCAGTTGACACTCGCACCCCTACACGTCAGTCAGAGATGATGATATTTACTTAGGTAGGGAATTAGCTTTCTTTTTTCAGAGCACAAAGTTCGCTAATTCTCTAAGTATCATATTTCATTTAGTGGGAAAACCCTTGCTTCTGTCCTATAGACTCGGCAAGGTATGCCTACATTCTTGGACTACCTTATTTGCTTTTGGAACAATTAAATGTTTCATTTGTTTTAGAAACTCAGTTTCATTTATTTAGTAGGATTTTCTTGCCCTTATTCTCTTACATTGAGTACCGGGTACAAGATTTCCTGCGATTTTGATTGACTAATCATTTACCATTCTAAAATTAACATTAATTGTTAAATATTAAATTCCACAGGATAGTTACCAGTTGCCACGTTGTCCTGTTACTGACACTTACCATATCACAAGTATTCGTTGTACATTTATTTGCTATTTTTCACCATGTTTCGTCTCCAAGCTTTTCGTAACGATCCAGCAGGTGAAATAGGAACCTTAAGTCATGCCAAGAGGACCAAATTACAAACTCTTGCACACGAGTATCAACTAGATGTTCCCCATGGAGCCAACAAAAATGAATTGTGTAATTTAATAATGGATCACCTCTTAGATGAAGGGAAGATTGACTCTGAAACTCACGAAAATTATTCTATTGCAGATAAACATGATCTGGCAACTATGAAACTCAAGCTCGAACTTGCAAAACTCGAGCGGGAGCAACAGCAAGAAGCTCTCCACATGAGGGAACGCGAGGCCGCAATCAGGAAAGAAGAGCAAAAAAGAGAGGCAGCCCTGGCAAAAGAAGCTCTACAACTGAGGGAAAGAGAAGCTGCAATGAGGAAAGAAGAGCAAGAGCGTGAGATGACCCTTATTAGAGAGCGTGAGCGAGTACAGCTTGAAGCGAAACAACGTCACCTGGAGATACAAAGCGAGCATGACAAACAGCAAGCGGATATGGCTATAACATGTCGTTAACGAGAACTCACGTTGGAAACTATACACCTCACTCAGCGCCAACAAGCTACCGCTAATCTTCCAGCAAGTTTCAATATCTCCCATGCAAGTAAATTAATGCCACCATTAGTTGAGACAGAGATTGATGTCTTTTTCACCACTTTTGAGACCCTAGCTAATAAACTTAGCTGGCCTGCAGATCAATGGACTACCCTTCTCAGAGTGCATCTCACAGGTAGAGCTGCAGTTACTCTCAGTACCTTAGCGTCTGAGAATGACTACCAGACCCTGAAGCAAGCAGTTTTGGACGCCTACTTTCTCTCCACCGAAAGCTACAGATGAAAATTCCGTGAAGATCTTAAGGCAAGTACCACCACCTTTCTAGAATTTGCCAATACCAAGAAAAGATATTTCATGAAATGGCTGGAAGCAGCACATGTCTCTACATTTACAGAGCTCGTCAACCTCATGCTAGTTGAGGAATTCTTGAGACGTGTTCCCCCTTCCGTCCGTTTATATTTAGGAGATAAAGAAGAAACCGACTACATCAAATGTGCGAAGTCGGCTGACACCTACAGCCTCATCCATCAGCTTACACCAGAACCACCTCCCAGTAAGAAGTCTTGGTATAGTTATGATAAAGTAGGTACAGATCAAGCAAGCTCTCAATTGTATTGTAAGTATTGCAAACTCTATGGACATACCATAGATAGATGTGGGAAAGCTCAATACAAAGGTAATGAAACAACTAAACCCAAACCGACTCCTAAGTCCGGTAAGCCGGTGATGAATGTTGGTGTTCATGTTAATGATCTTTCTCTCTTCAGCAAACACCTGTATCCTGGAACTGTCTCTACCAACGGTACAGATTCGGAGAGAAGTTTCAAATTGAAGATCTTGAGGGACACAGCGGCTCTTCAGTCAATAATATTGAAATCAGCTGTGCCTGACATCACCTACACCGGGGAAACCGTCCTTATCACTGACCTCACTGCTACCACTCCGTATCCACTCGCCAGAGTCCACCTGGATTGTCCTTTTGTGACCGGTGAAGTCCAAGTCACCATCAGGGAGAAGCCTTTTCCCATGTTTGGAGTGCAACTTCTCCTGGGCAACAACTTGGCAGAAGATTTGCAACCGTCCAACCTGATCATCATGGACAAACCCCAGGTGTGTAACTCTGTAGTGGACAATCCCATCTTTGAGTATGTTTCAGCAGAGTTCCAAGAAAGTGATGAAGTTTCTCCTCTGGTTTTGGTGACCACCTGTGCACAAGCTGCACGCCCGCTACAGCTGACTCTACTGCTACCGCTGTCCCTCAAGACCCACAGAATCTACCACCGAATCTTACCAGTTTAGAGTTCCGTAAGTTACAGAGGGAGGATCAATCATTAACACCATTATTCTTCCAGGCTGAGACTCAACCTGACAGTATCCCTGGGTTCTTCCTAGAGAATCAGTTGCTCTACCGCAGGTACAGACCCAGTAAGCTGAAGGAGGACGACGATTGGGCAAATGTCGAACAACTAGTGATTCCCACCAGCCTACGGCCCGATATTCTACACCTGGCCCACGGAGCTCTTTCTCACTATGGTTTTAACAAAACCTACCACGGAATCAGACAAGACTACTACTGGCCAGGTATGGTTAAGGACGTCAAAAAGTATGTGCAACAGTGTCATACATGTCAGATGGCAGGTAAACCTAACATCTCTATTCCCCAGGCCCCATTGACTCCTATTCAGGTGCCTGCGGAACCTTTCCACAGACTTATCATAGACTGTGTTGGTCCTTTACCCCGGACCAGTTCTGGCAACGCCTATATACTAACTATCTTGTGTCCTACCACCAGATTCCCCATAGCAATTCCAGTAAAGAACATTACGGCTGCTTACTGTGGTGAAACAGCTAATGAAGATCTTCACCCAGTATGGATTTCCAAGAGAGGTTCAAAGTGACTGTGGCACCAACTTCACCAGTGATCTCTTCAAGAAGACACAGGAGGAGTTCAACATCACACAGGTACTGTCCAGTCCCTATCATCCTGCTTCACAGGGTTCTCTTGAACGTAGTCATCAGACTATTAAAGCACTCCTAAAGAAATTTTGCAATGAAACCTTGAAGGACTGGGATAAACAACTAGACCTCATTATGTGCATTTTCAGAAGTCTCCCCAATGAGTCTCTAGGAGTATCTCCTTATGAGATGCTCTACGGACGTAAGTGCCGTACTCCTCTCAAAGCTTTCAAAGACTCTCTACGTAATGCCACCTTCAGTGACACTCAGAATGTGCCCCAGTTTCTTCAAAACTTAAAACACATTCTAGAGAGAGTACGTAAATTTGCTAATGACAATCTATTGAAAGCTCAGGAGAGGATGAAGACTCATTTTGACCAACACAGCAAACTAAGGAAATTTAAACCAGGAGACTTCGTGTTGGCATATTTTCCTATCCCAGGTTCTCCATTGCAAAACAAGTTTTCAGGGCCTTACCGCATCAAGGAGTACAGAAACAACCACAACTACGTTCTTGAGACTGCAGATAGGCGGCGGAAGACCCAGTTGTGCCACGTCAACCTCCTGAAGCAGTATCAAGGTACTCCCCCTACTGTGTTGGTATCATTATCCACCTATAAAGGTCCATACCTCCACAGTGAGACCTTCCCTGCTTCTCCTCCCGAAAGCACTAACACTGAGTCAGTGCCTTCCAACTCGGAAATCCTTAATGATCTTCATACCTATTTGCAGGACAGTAATAGTGCTCCTCTCATCAGAATCTTCAAGGAACATCAGAAGTTCAGCGATGATCCATAGTAGTGTAATGTGGTTCATCACGACATCCAGCAACTCCCTGACACCCGGTTGATTCGTCAACCTTTCTACAAAATCAGCCCGAGCAAAAAGGAAGTCATGCGTACTGAGGTACAGTACCTCCTGGATCATGGGCTGGCCACCCCCTTGTGAGTCCCCTTGGGCCTCACCCTGCATCTTGGTGCCGAAACCGCAAGGTAAAGTGAGGTTGTGTACTGATTACCGGAAATTGAATCTTGTGACTATCAAGGATGCTTATCCATTACCTAGAATAGATGAGATCCTTGACGCTATTGGTAATGCTCGATATCTATCAAAGTTAGACTTACTCAAGAGATACTACCAAGTATGTTTGACAGAGCGAGCTAAGGAAATATCTGCCTTTACCACTCCTTTGGCCTTTACAGATACGAACGCCTTCCATTTGGACTATGTAATGCCTCGGCCACCTTCCAGCGAGCTGTCAACCGCGTCATCCAGGGCTTAGATAACACCTACGCCTATTTGGATGACATCGTTGTGGCAACCAACACCTGGAGCGAACATCTGCTCCAGCTGCAACGATTGTTTGCCAAGCTCCTGACAGCCGGCCTCACCATCAACTTGGGCAAGTCCACCTTTGCCAAAGGTAAAGTGCGTTATCTTGGTCATGAGATAGGGAGTGGCAGCATAGCTCCGTTAAACATACATACCCAAGCCATCCAGCATTACCCACAGCCTACCACCAGGAAGCAGCTCCTGCGCTTCCTTGGTCTTGCCTCCTACTACCGTAGGTTTGTGAAGAATTTTAGTACGGTGGCGACACCTTTGATCACTTTAACCAGCCCCAAGCAACGGTATAATTGGACCATTCAGCAGACCATTGCTTTTGAACAACTTAAATTCCTGCTCTGTTCTAATCCTATTCTCGCCTCGCCAGATATCACGAAGCCTTTCATCCTCCATGTCGACGCCAGTGGTACCGGCATCGGGGATGTCCTGATGCAACAACGAGGCGAGGATGTTTTACCTGTTAGCTACTACAACTACAAGTTAAAAAAACACCAGAAGAATTATAGCACGATCGAAAAGGAGCGTCCTCCATCGTCCTGAACTTGCAGCACTTTGAATCATACCTGCAAGGTGCTTGGTCTACCACCATCTACTCGGACCACAATCCCCTACGCTTCCTGCAGCAAGCCCAATTCAACAATCAACGGCTTCTACGATGGGCTTTATATCTGCAGAATTTCAATCTGGAGATCTTCTACATCAAAGGTTCTGACAACATCATAGCAGACGCCCTCTCCAGAGTTTATGAGGTAGAAACAGCTCCACCTACCACTCTACCACCTGAAGACGTAACTTCACCCGTAAGTGCAGGCTTCGGGAGAGAGTTGTGACGATAATCTCTTTCAAGAGAGATTGAGCCTGCTCTTCTCTACATGAAGTTACGTATTTTATACAAGAATAGATGCTACCTTCAAGATACGTCTCCCAGTAGCACAAAACGTTTTGACCAGGAGGCAAAACGTACCCAAGATTCACCCCCTACTCCACTCCCTCCACTCCGGCTCGTCATCAACCAGCCAACTACCCTTCCCAACCTGCCTGTTCCTGATTGGTGACTCGCCGACTGCACACCTGCACACTGCATCTCAGCGCCCTCTACCTGAGTCGATGTCTGGGCTTGATCCAGCCATTGAAGTCAGAATATCCTTGTGCTCTCAAGCAGTGAACAATTAACTGATATATGCTGTATCAGGTGGATGTCTCGCAGCTAGCGCCATATTCTCAGCACCTGATTATTTTTCACCTTTAACGTTATATTATTGTAGAGTAACTTCATCCCTATTATTCATTTATGTTATATTGTTTTTGACTTGTTCTTTTGCACTGTACATTGCCAAGGGATTGTCTTTGTTTATAATTTGTTTTATATATTAATTAAAGTTTCATTGTTCATACTTTGTGTTTTGTGTCTTCCCTTACTTTACCACAGACAAACAGGCAAGCAGTCCATCTTTTTTTTTTTTGTAAGTGTATATATATATATATATATATATATATATATATATATATATATATATATATATATATATATATATATATATATATATATATATATATATATATATATATATATATATATACATACACCACCTAAGGGCACTGGTAGTTGAGTGGACAGCATGCTGGATACGTAATCCTGTGGTCCACGGTTCGATCCCCAGTGCCAGCGAGAAACAACTGGCAAAGTTTCTTTCACCATGATGCCTCTGTCACCTAGCACAAAATAGGTACCTGGGAGTTAGACAGCTATTTTCACTCACTTTTACTTGTTTATTGTATTTTATTTGCTTTTCACACTTCTTGTGTGTGTTGTGTGTGTATGTGTAATTACCTAAGTGTAATTACCTAAGTGTAGTTACAGGATGAGAGCTACGCTCGTGGTGTCCCGTCTTCCCAGCACTCTTTGTCATATAACGCTTTGAAACTACTGACGGTCTTGGTCTCCACCACCTTCTCACCTTAACTTGTTCCAACCGTCTACCACTCTGTTGCGAAGGTGAATTTTCTTATATTTCTTCGGCATCTGTGTTTAGCTAGTTTAAATCTATGACCTCTTGTTCTTGAAGTTCCAGGTCTCAGGAAATCTTCCCTGTCGATTTTATCAATTCCTGTTACTATTTTGTACGTAGTGATCATATCACCTCTTTTTCTTCTGTCTTCTAGTCTTGGCATGTTTAATGCTTCTAACCTCTCCTAGTAGCTCTTGCCCTTCAGTTCTAGGAGCCACTTAGTAGCATGTCTTTGCACCTTTTCCAGTTTGTTGATGTGCTTCTTGAGATATGGGCACCACACAACCGCTGCATATTCTAGCTTTGGCCTATCAAAAGACATGAACAATTTCTTTAGTATATCGCCATCCATGTATTTAAATGCAATTCTGAAGTTAGAAAGCATAGCATAGGCTCCTTGCACAATATTCTTTATGTGGCCTCAGGTGTGTGTGTGTGTAATTACCTAAGTGTAGTTACAGGATGAGAGCTACGCTCGTGGTGTCCCGTCTTCCCAGCACTCTTTGTCATATAATGCTTTGAAATTACTGACGGTTTTGGCCTCCACCACCTTCTCACTTAACTTGTTCCAACCGTCTACCACTCTATTTGCGAAGGTGAATTTTCTTATATTTCTTCGGCATCTGTGTTTAGCTAGTTTAAATCTATGACCTCTTGTTCTTGAAGTTCCGAGTCTCAGGAATTCTTCCCTATCAATTTTATCTATTCCTGTTACTATTTTGAACGTAGTAATCATATCGCCTCTTTTTCTTCTATCTTCTAGTTTTTGCATATTTAATGCCTCTAACCTCTCCTCGTAGCTCTTGTCCTTCAGTTCTGGGAGTCACTTAGTGGCATGTCGTTGCACCTTTTCCAGTTTGTTGATGTGCTTCTTAAGATATGGGCACCATACAACTGCTGCATATTCCAGCTTTTGTCTAATAAAAGTCGTGAACAATTTCTTTAGTATTTCAACATCCATGTATTTAAAAGCAATTCTAAGGTTAGAAAGTGTAGCGTAGGCTCCTCGCACAATGTTCTTAATGTGGTCCTCAGGTGACATTTTTCTATCTAAAACCACCCCTAGATCCTTTTCTTTATCAGAATTCTTTAAAGATTTCTCACATAATTTATAGGTTGTGTGGGGTCTATGTTCTCCAATTCCACATTCCATAACATGGCATTTATTCACATTAAATTCCATTTGCCAAGTGTTGCTCCATATACTTATTTTGTCCAGGTCTTCTTGAAGGGCATGACAATCATCTAAGTTTCTTATCTTCCCTATTATCTTAGCATCATCAGCAAACATGTTCATGTAATTCTGTATTCCAACTGATAGATCGTTTATGTTGACAATGAACATTACCGGTGCAAGAACTGAACCCTGTGGTACTCCACTCGTGACATTCCCCCAATCCGATACCTTGCCTCTGATTATGGCCCTCATTTTTCTGTCAGTTAGGAAATTTTTCATCCATGTTAGTAGCTTACCTGTCACCCCTCCAATATGTTCCAGTTTCCAGAACAACCTCTTATGGGGAACTCTGTCGAAAGCCTTTTTTAGGTCCAGATAGATGCAGTCAACCCAACCATCTCTTTCCTGTAAAATCTCTGTGGCTCGATCATAAAAACTGAGCAAGTTCGTTACACAGGATCTTCCAGATCGAAAACCATACTGTCTGTCTGATATTATGTCGTTTTCCTCCAAGTGTTCCACCCATTTAGTTTTAATTATTTTTTCCAATATTTTGACTATTACACTTATCAATGATACCGGTCTATAATTAAGGGGGTCTTCCCTGTTTCCACTTTTGTAGATTGGAACTATGTTAGCCTTTTTCCACACATCAGCTACAGCTCCTGTACACAGGGATGCCTGAAAAATCAGTTGAAGTGGAATGCTGAGCTCAGGTGCACATTCTCTCAGAACCCATGGTGAAACTCCATCTGGACCAACTGCTTTGTTCTTACTTAGCTCCTTGAGCATTTTTCCCACTTTGTCTCTAGACACCTCTATGTGCTCTATGTTGTTCTCTGGAATTCTTATTGTATCTGGTTCCCTGAAGATTTCATTTTGTACAAACACACTTTGGAACTTTTTGTTTAGTGTTTCACACAGTTCCTTTTCATCTTCCGTGAATCTATTTCCCATTTTCAACCTCTGAATATTATCCTTTACCTGCAATTTGTTGTTTATGAATTTATAGAATAGACCTGGTTCTGTTTTACATTTGTCTGCAATCCCTTTTTCAAAATTTCTTTCTGCCTCTCTCCTCACTGTCGTGTAGTTGTTTCTTGCATCTTTGTATCGCTGGTATGTTTGGGGGTTCGGTCTCTTCCTGTATTGATTCCATTTTTGTGTCTTTTGGTCTCTAGCCCTCTCGCAATTTCTATTGAACCAATCCTGTTTCCTAGTTCTGCATCTCTGTTTTGGTATAAATTTTTTGTGCCTTTATCATATATTTCACAAAACTTGACATACATCTCATTCACTTCCTTGCCTAGCATCAAGTCTGTCCAATTATACTCACTAAACAAAATTTCTAAGGTCACCATAATGTCCTCTCCTGAAGTCTGGTTTTTCAACTGCTTCAACCTCCTTATTTTCTTCCAGCTTATAACGCATTGCATACTTTATTCCCAAAAAGACATGGTCACTTTTACCCAAGGGAGGAAGGTACTGAATGTCAAATATCTCTTCCTCCTTCCTGGTAAATATCAAATCTAACATGGAGGGAACGTCCCCTTCCCTCATCCTCGTAGCTTGTTTAACATGTTGATACAAGAATGTTTCCAGGATGAGGTCTACAAATTTACAGGTCCAAAAATCTTCTGTTTTAGCTTCATATGCTTCCCAGTCTATGGATTTCAAGTTGAAGTCACCGACTATCAACAGTCGTGATCTATCGTTATCCGCTCTCGCTATAATCTCTCTCATTATTGTTATAAGACCTTCACGTTTACTATCTAGCTCCTCCTTTGACCATGTGCTGCTTGGCGGTGGACTATATGCATTTATTATCATTAGTTTATCATCCTCATGGCAGATCTCTAGTGCTATTATGTCAACTTCTTGTGGATTGGCAGTCATTATTTCGTTCACCTTTAGGTGTTCTTTTACCAGCACAGCAACGCCACCGCCTTTCCTAATTTTTCTGTCCCGTCTCCAAATTGAGTAGCCCCTTGGGAATATGACCTCATTTAAAATTACATCTTCAAGTTTTGTCTCCGTGAGTGCAACAATGTCTGGTGTCTGCAGCTGTATTACATCACTTAACTCCAGTATCTTCGATCTTACTCCATCTATGTTGGTGTATGCAATCTTCAGGAACTTGATTCCCCCTCTCCTTATTCTTCACTCCCCCTCTCTCTATTGATTTTGTTGGTTTGCCTTTATGTACCACTTTACTGGTTTGCCTACCCCTATCACTTTGTAGAAAAAAGAATTTATTTCTTCTTCATTCCTGCTCTCATTTAAATGTTTTGCCTCGGCGAGGTTCAGTTTCAGCTTCTCTCTATCTTCTTTTGAAAGATCTCGTCTTAACGACCACCCTTTCCCATCCTCATCACTTTGCAGTTTTCTAGCATTCCTTAGTACTTATTCCATCTGTTTGGCACTGTTTAGGGTGATCCTCAAAGGTCGATCTTTCCCTTTTACGTACCTGCCTATTCTCCTGTAGTCGCACACATTCTCTATGGTTGTTAGACCTTCTACGAGGCCAACAATTTTATCTACTACTTTAGCTTCTTCTACAGCTCTTTCTGACCTAGATGTTATCGCCTTTTCTTTGCAGCCAAAAATGATCAGGGACTTACTCCGATCAACTGTGTTTTGCACCAACTTCGGGTTAGACGCCAATTCTTTCCTCACTTCTAGCCTAATGTTTGTTTTATCTTGGTTGCTGCAGTGTTTGACTTCCTTTACTGCTTCTTCTATTTTTTCCTTCTCCTTGGCCACTTATGCATAAGTGAGTTGCATATCTTTCTTGCACTGTTCTATTCCCTGTGTAACTTCCTCCATCTGTGCTGACAAAAGCTGTTTCTCCTGTTGAATTTCCTTGCCTAACCTATTGTAGTCATTTATGTTTAAATTTACTTTAACTTCTTCCAAAGCTATTTTTAAGAGTTTATTTTCTTCTTCCATGGCTTTGCAATTTTTTCCAATTGATTCTTATCCTTGCACAAGTCTTTCACTAAACCCTCAAGACATAAAACTTTGCTATTCAAATGGTCATTACTTTCTTTCAATTTACTAATTATTTCTACATGAGAGTTCACTATAGTATCTAAATTTACTAACTTGTTATGTAGACTGCTAATATCAATGCTTTCTTCATTGAATCCCTCAAAATCAAGCTCTGTTTTGTTTTTCCCCTTGCCAGTGGCCATCTTGAATGTTCTTCTCTGCACTGTAAACACTAGGGACAACTTTTTCTCATCCGATTTTTCACTTCCCTTAGCACTTTCCTGTTATCTCACCTATTTTTCAAGAGCACTATACCTTTATGTTCTCTGGGACACCACTCACTACCATCAACCTGTACTACAATACTTAGGATTGTTGAAATATGCTGGAGCTCCTCTGCTGCAAGTGTTGACCCTAGGGGTGTCACCTTTTGAATCCGTGTGTGTGTGTGTGTGTGTAATTACCTAAGTAATTACCTAAGTGTAGTTACAGGATGAGAGCTACGCTCGTGGTGTCCCGTCTTCCCAGCATTCTTTGTCATATAACGCTTTGAAACTACTGACGGTCTTGGCCTCCACCACCTTCTCACTTAACTTGTTCCAACCGTCTACCACTCTATTTGCGAAGGTGAATTTTCTTATATTTCTTCGGCATCTGTGTTTAGCTAGTTTAAATCTATGACCTCTTGTTCTTGAAGTTCCAGGTCTCAGGAAATCTTCCCTGTCGATTTTATCAATTCCTGTTAATATTTTGAAAGTAGTGATCATATCACCACTTTTTCTTCTGTCTTCTAGTTTTGGCATATTTAATGCCTCTAACCTCTCCTCGTAGCTCTTGCCCTTCAGTTCTGGGAGCCACTTAGTAGCATGTCTTTGCACCTTTTCCAGTTTGTTGATGTGCTTCTTGAGATATGGGCACCACACAACCGCTGCATATTCTAACTTTGGCCTAACAAAAGTCATGAACAATTTCTTTAGTATATCGCCATCCATGTATTTAAATGCAATTCTGAAGTTAGAAAGCATAGCATAGGCTCCTTGCACAATATTCTTTATGTGGTCCTCAGGTGATAGTTTTCTATCTAGAACCACCCCTAGAACTCTTTCTTTATCAGAATTCTTTAAAGATTTCTCACATAATATATAGGTTGTGTGGGGTCTATGTTCTCCTATTCCACATTCCATAACATGACATTTATTAACATTAAATTCCATTTGCCAAGTGGTGCTCCAGATACTTATTTTGTCCAGGTCTTCTTGAAGGGCATGACAATCATCTAAATTTCTTATCCTTCCTATTATCTTAGCATCATCAGCAAACATGTTCATATAATTCTGTATACCAACTGATCGATCATTTATGTAGACAATAAACATCACTGGTGCAAGAACTGAACCCTGTGGTACTCCACTTGTGACATTTCTCCAGTCCGATACATTGCCTCTGATTACTGCCCTCATTTTTCTATAAGTCAGAAAATTTTTCATCCATGTTAGAAGCTTACCTGTCACCCCTCCAATATTTTCCAGTTTCCAGAACAACCTCTTATGTGGAACTCTGTCGAAAGCCTTTTTTAGGTCCAGATAGATGCAGTCAACCCAACTCTTTGTGTGTGTGTGTGTGTGTGTGTGTGTGTGTGTGTGTGTGTGTGTGTGTGTGTGTGTGTGTGTGTGTGTGTGTGTGTGTGTGTGTGTGTGTGTGTGTGTGTGTGAAAAAAAATAGTAGTTTGTAACAGTTGATTGACTGACAGTTGAGAGGCGGGCCAAAAGAGCAGAGCTCAACTCTCGCAAGCACAACTAGGTGAATACCTATCTCTCTCCTACTTTGACAGGGTAAGATAGCTCCTCGACCAGGCCTCCACCCCCAGGAAGCAGCCCGTGACAGCTGACAAACTCCCAGGCAACTATTTACTGCTAGGTAACAGGGGCATCAGGGTGAAAGAAACTCTGCCCATTGCTTCTCGCCGGCGCCCGGGATCGAACCCGGGACCACAGGATCACACGTCCAGTGTTCTCTCTGCTCAGCCAGGTTCAGAATGGGCCTCTGTATGCCAGGAATTACCTTGCCAAACTTCTCTAGTAATTGTGTCACTACAGAAAAACTGAATGCACGGAAATTTCGATTACCATCTGTTTTGACAAGATACATATCGTAACTGTTCAGCATTGTTACGACAACAAGGTGGAAAAACATTTTCTTGGTCCACTTCACTGCTTTCCATACACACTCTACTGCTCCCACCATCATGTCACATTTATCCACCAAACACATGTTGATGTTATAGTTCAAGACACAATCTGGCTTATAGATTATTTGTCTTGTTGTTCTGTTCACCTTGCCACTGTCCGAACATTGTACCATGGTGAATGGTGGTCAACATGTTCACTTCACTTCTGTCTTTCCACTGCACTGAAAGTATTGCACCTGTTTTTCTTAGCTCGCACTCACCAACCTGCATAGCAGTGTGAAACACTGGCATTTCCTTTCTTTTTGCCTTCAATGTGCCACACACTCCAGTTCTATTATCAAGCAAGAACCTAGTTAGCAAAGGACTGGTATAATAGTTATCTGTGTACAATATGTGGGCCTTGTTCAGATATGGTGCAAGCAGTGATTTCACAACACTACCTGAGAAGCCATGTTGGTCATTAGCAGGAATGTCTACATTTGTACCCGTATACATGATCACGTGTAACACAATTCCTGTTTCATAGTCACACAATACAAAGAATTTCAATCCAAATCGGTGGCGTATGGAGGGAATATACTGCTTGAAAGCAAGACGTCCTTTGAAAAGCACAAGGGATTCGTCAATCACCAGCTTCTGAGCTGGTAGGTTGAAATCCATGTACTTTCCAATAAGTTCATTCAGGACATGCCTTACCTTCCTAAGTCTATCATCATCATTCTGGTCTTCATCATTTGCAAAATAAAGACACCTGAGGATTATCGCAAATCGGTCTCGAGACATATATTTGCCGATCATTGGTGTTGGAACAGTATGGTCTTTGCTCCAATAATGGTCAAGTACGTGTTTGACACAATGTTTCATCAACATACACAGTGCCAAAAACACATACATTTCACCCACAGTCGTATCTTTCCATCGCTGCAAACGTGAAAAATCAGATAACTCCTCCTCATCAATGAGATCAGCCGCATATTTGTTTGTTTCCTGAACAATATATTCCATGAGCGGCTCATCGAAATATGTGGTAAAATAGTCCATTTCACACATATCGGGACCTTTATCAAGGAAAAGGTCTGTAATCCCAACAAAAACACCTGGTGTCTTTTGAGAGGCAATAGCGGCACCACGGCGAGGAAATCGTGGACCAGGAGCTGAAGCAGGTCTAGCAACAGTAGGGGCGGGCAGGAATGGGGACGGAAAATTACGTAATGTTGAGGGTCTTTGTTCATCAACGTCCCCATGTGGTCCCATGCGGTGCTGCATGGCTGGGTCAGATGCTGCTGATGCGACAAAATGTCACTTGACAACACAACACACTCCACTGGCACTAGCACCGAAACTATTTTCCGATTCTAAGTCACTAAAACCTGAAAATGATTCACCTTCCTCAGACTCGTCGATCAAAACATCAATATCCTGCAAGGTAGCACATGAACTGTGGGGTCTGGCACGAAATGGGGTCGAGTGAGGGCGAGGAGGCATATAGGAGACATGCTAGGCCTTGCCCTGGTGGAACCAGCATGTTCACACTCATCGTCGGTCGTATCCACATCTGAGGGCTGTGTGTAGTCATGATCAAAGTCGGAGTCGTCAATATCAGACTCATGATTAACCGGGAACAAATTCTTATTAATTTCGTCCTTGGCCAGAGGTCGCGAGGAACGCCTCGTTGAGCGGAGTCGGTTGTTGGAACTTGATGTGCTCGTCATGGTGTCCACCGGATAACTGAGGCCTGTACACAATGATGGCCTACGCTGGATTTTTTCCCAGGTGGCATTTGTTTATGGTCGGGTGCGGCTCGCCGATGACTACCCCTTACCCACGCGGGGCGTTTAAATTATAGAGCTAGACAAGAAAACAGCTATTAATGTATTGCACGGTTTCGGTTTTGTTACTGAATCATCTACATATATATTGCGTGGTCTAATGGTTAATAATGTAGCATGTACACTAGTTTTCTTAGGTGCAATTACAAAATCAACTGATAGATCCCAGTTGTCCCATGGATTAATTTGGTCGATTGATCATTAATTGAGTTTGGTACATATTTAATACTAGCTGTACCCAGCCACGCGTTGCTGTGGCTCAGCAACCCTCCCACTGTCCTCCCCTCCATTCCCTCCTCCCCCATCCTCCCTACCATTCCCTACTCCCCTGTCCCTCTCGTCTACCCCACCATTCCCCCCCTTCCCCCGTCCCCTAGTCCTCCCCACTATGCCCGTCCCCTCGTCCTCCCCACCATTCCCCACTCCCCCTTCCCCTCATCCTCCCCCAGTCCCCTGTCCTCCGTACCATTCCTCACTCCCTTATCCCCTTGTCCTCCCCAACTCCCTTGTCCCCCTTGTTCTCCCCAGCATTCTCCACTTCCCCGTCCCCTCATCCCCACCATTCCCTACTTCCCTGTACCCTCATCCTCCCCACCATTACCCCATCCCACTGCCCCCTCGTTCTCCCCACCATCCCCCACTCCTGTTCCCTCGTCCTCCCCACCATTCCCCACTCCTTCGTTCGATGCATTCCCAAATGATCTGATGTTCGCATCAGAAAAATTGGAACATCAAATGATCTGATGTTCCCATCACTGGAAAATAAAAAGAACAGTTAAAAAAACTAAGTGAAAAAATGAAAAAATAAAAAAATAAACTATACTCACGAAATGAACGGAATGGTAAACAACACAGCTCAATTCCAATACAATGCTGCACAAAAAATCAAATCAAAATGAAAATAAATTGAAATCTATGAAAATTCAATTCATCAATGCGATCGGAAATATTGAAATGGAAAGTAACATATTTAGTGTAGCATGTGTTACTTTTACGTGCAACAGATGGCACTGTTTTTTCCAAAAAAAACATGTTTTTACCTGTCACAGATGTGGCATCTATATAGTATGTACATAAAAACATGCTCATATGTGAATGGAACGTTGTGTCAAAATTTCAAAGCAATCGGAGAATAACAATCCGAGATTAGCGATTTTGAAAAAACGAATATTTACATTTTTATTTATATAGATTTTGATGATTGTAACTACTGACGTAAACTACTTTGTAAAACCAAAATGCATAATCAGATTTTGCTCTTCTTCTATAGACCTCAGGTGAGTGTAGCATATTAGAAAGTTTAGCTTGAAATTTAATGTGGTGCTGAAATCTACTCAATGCCTTCATGCCCAAAACTGTGCTAATGGACAAAATTTTCTCATCTATGGTAGGTAATTTTAACTCTGCTCTCATATTAACTATTCTCGTGAACTTTGGAACCCCAAGGATGAGACACAAAGCTTCAATTTGCACGATTTTAAGAGATTTTAGCTCTTTCTCTGTATAGAGTGTGAGTTGTAGAGCATTGTAGTCAATCACAGAGCGTATAAATGATACATAGAACATTCTAGGAAGTCTCTCGTTAATTCCAAGTTTGACACCAACAAGAACTCGCAAGGGCTTTAATCTCTCCCCAGAGTCTCCTCTTGAGAGAAGAAAGGTACCTCGAGTCGTTAGTGGGGACACCAAAGTATCTCTAAGACTCGCAGTTCTCAAGTGCACGCCCACCTATATGATAATTGGGTTGTGGAATACCACATGGAAAAGGGCACGAGTTTTCTGTACAGAGATAAAGAAGCCACATTCCTCACCTCTAGTAGCAAAAGCATCAAGCAAAACTTGCATTCTAGGCTCAGAGGCAGCCTGTAAACATATGTCATCAGCATAACAGATGACTGTGTCTTCATTATTAGTTGGAAGATCACTGCCATTGTAATCTTTGATATCATCTGATATCATGGTTGTTATATTGAGTGCATATTCTACTACATTATTCCTTGAAATGATCCTCAAATTGTGCAACAGTGAACCAATGTATAACCCTGAAATTTTATCATATCAATTTTATCATTTTATCCTTGTTCATCATAGTGTATTGTTATTATTGTGTATTAATCTAATCTTTGTTTATTGTGTCAAAATTTCTTATAATATACAATACCTGTAATTTTTTTTCTTTTTGTCAATTTTACTGTAAATTATCTACTTAAAAAATCTGTTAGGTTAAGGACTTGCCCGAAACGCTATACATACTAATGGCTTTACAAGAATAAAATCAACAACATTTCTATGTTCTCTCTTCATCCCCAATGTACCTTCTTGTATATAAATAAATAAATAAAATAAATAATAAGTTTATGCATTAGAACGTCAAACAAAAAGGGGCTGATGACCTCTCCTTGTGGAGTTCCCAGTTCAAAGTGTTTACTCACTGTGCTTTTAATTCCATTAACCACTGCACTGCATAACGCGCCTTGAGGCTCTCGATGGGTGGTGCGCAACGCGCCTCAGGGATCTTATAGGTATAGCGTATCATTCAAAACTCCCGCAGGTAGACAGGGTTCACATCAGTTTCCTCAGGGCTTTCCTAAACAGACTCCATTTTTTTTTTAAATCGTGGGCAACATTCCCGGGTGTGAGAGCCTCAGTACTGAGTGACCAACCAAGGCTGGCACATGCAGCATGAGCTAACAGCCCTGCTGTTCAGCTTGTGACCAAAGCATCGCCTGAAAATATCCAAATATACATGTATCTGGTATTATTTAGCCATGATTGTATTTCAGAAGACCTTGACTGTGATAGTGACTATGTACAATGTTCAGATAACAGTGAATAAGTGCTGTTCAAGATGTTCACAGCGCTAGCCACAGCACACTACCATTATTTTGTCCATCTAAAAGTCTTCAAATGACTTCTCATGTTCCATTACAAAATAAACACGTGGAAAATTATTAATTTACAAGATTTAGTGACCAGGATTTTGATAATAGCAGAATCGTGGTGAGAATTAGCGATGTGGGAGGAGGAGTATTGTTGGTGAGGGAGGGAGGGAGATAGTGTTTTTCTGCTGGCTGCTGTGTGGCAACATGTTATTATCGGGAATCACAATACCAACTATGTGGTTTGCTATGGAGAACACAAATATAAATACTTATATATAACATGTGTATAGAGTGTAATAACAGCAAAAGGAGTTTGTTGGGAGGAACCATTTTGGTGAAGGAGTGGGTGAGACTGTCGTCTGCTATCTGCTGTGTGACTTATAATTGTTATGATCCCAGGCAGCCAAAAAACGAGTCTCCCCTTTGAGAATTATTCTATCAAGCCTGACCTGACTAGAAGGTTTAGTAAATATAGAGGTGAAGACACAGATATAAGATAGTTGGTTGGATTTGATAAACAATTTGAGATTATGGGCAGTAAATAAGAAAATATAGATAAATGACTGGTCAGGAGATGTGGATAATTTGCTGGAGGTGTGAGGCTCGCTTAGAGAGGAGCTTAAGTCACTTGAGTACCAGACATTCAGATTCAGATTCAGATGTTTATTCAGGTAAGGTATATACATACAAGTGATGTTACATTAATGGATTGATATATAGATATAGCTAGTACATACAATGCCTAAAGCCACTATTACGCAATGCGTTTCGGGCAACAACGCGAGGGGAAGCTGCGCTTTGTGTGAGCTCCTGTCAGAGAGGGACCCCTAGTGATATATCTCCAAGAGAAGGGAAGTGTGTAGACGTGCCAGCTGTGGAATCGAGCTGGAAACGTTGTGGTCTCAAGTCCTGGACGGTGAGGAGAGTTTGTCAAGCCGCCCAGAGACATTTTCGTTGACTGTGGGAGCGCCCTGACCAGACTCCGTCAGAGGGGAGAGCACCCTCGACTAGACAATCTGTGGTAAGCACGAATTTTAAGCCAGTTTATAGTTTTTTTTTTTTTTTTTTTGAGATATATACAAGAGTTGTTACATTCTTGTACAGCCACTAGTACGTGTAGCGTTTCGGGCAGGTCCCTGGAATACGATCCCCTGCCGCGAAAAATCGTTTTTTCATCCAAGTACACATTTTACTGTTGCGTTAAACAGAGGCTACAGTTAAGGAATTGCGCCCAGTAAATCCTCCCCGGCCAGGATATGAACCCATGACATAGCGCTCGCGGAACGCCAGGCGAGTGTCTTACCACTACACCACGGAGACTGTAATAGTGATTACTTGTAGTTGGTCGTGTGCCCAGCGACAGTAGCGAATGTTTATTGATAAGTTAGACATGTTTTGGTAAGGCAAGAAGCCTAAATAAGAGGACGGAGATGAGAGAGACAGCTAGAGGGACGAGCAGCACATCCTCTCCCGTCAACCGCCTGAAGTCAACTGACTGGTGGCGGAGGACCCTCCCAGAGTTGATTAGCCGCCCGCCGGGCAAGGCGGAGCATGGACCAGCCCAAACAGGGGAGTCCACTCTCACAGTATATAGAAAGCAGATAGATGTTGGAGGCAAACATACTGTGTGGATTATTTCGTTTATGTGTTTAAGGGGAAACGTTTTTATTGGAGTGTCAATGGGTTGCAGGTTTGTCTTTGGGGAAGGAGTTGCTGAGAACTTCGAAGCCAGCACAGAGGGAGTAGTTGATGAGACTCCAAGGTAGTGGAAGAGTAGGACCTCGAGCTGTGAGGAGAAGCAGTGAAGAGGAGTGTCACGTGCTTCGGTAATACCAGTGGCGAAACTCCAGTTCTGTTCGAGGAAACTTCATGGTGTAGCAGCCAGGAGAGCTGTGGAGGACCCTAGCAGAAGTGGTGAAGCACCGTAGTTGCTCAAGGAAAACTTCATGGTGTAGCAGCCAAGAAGTGCTGCAGAGGATCCTGGTAAATAAACCCGGAAGAACCTAAAGAGATCAGGGTAGTGAACTTCCAGATGTGGAAGGGAAGTTCTGGTTGATTACTTGTAGGGAGTTGGTGGAGTGTTTGGTTGTCATTAGCGTGCAAGACGCAGTGAAAGGTGAATGAGTGTTTGCCATTCTTGTGCCGAGGAGTGTTTATACTGAAGTGAAGAGGAGGCACCATTTAATATACCTTCTAATTTCTCTCATCTTTTTTTCTTTGTTTTCTTACCATGTACATTACCTGTTATCATTTTTATAAATTTTGCTAGTATTTACTACTTAAAATTTTCTGTTAGATTAAGGACTTGCCCGAAACGCTGCGCGTACTAGTGACTTTACAAGAATGTAATCACTATGCTATGTATCTTCACAATCCCAATGCACCTTCTTGTATATATATTAATAAATAATAAATAATAATAATAAATAAATAGTCGTAGTTACAATCGTAGGCTGGATTACCTACAGATGTATGTGTTCTAGGACTGATAGGGTGATCGATTGATCATTGTTGTGTATCAAGGAACATTTATACTGATATATATATGTTATTGCATTCATACGCTGATTTTCCTTGTACATGTTTACAGATATATATTCTCTTGCTGATAGTGCAACATTGTATTATAAGACTTGACCTACTTGAGGAGGTTGGTAATATTAGGTGGTGAATCAGGAGATAGAATACCACTTGATAAGCAGATGATAGAGTTCTGATGGTGTTGGAGTGCAACCTGACTGAAATAGTATAGAGTGTAGGATTCATTATTATTATTATATGTGTGTATGTGCTTTGTCCAGTAAATGTATTCAAATTTGCTGGTGTTTGCCCTTGACCTAGTGAGGCTTCCCAGGATGTAGTAAAGAAGGAGAGAGAGAGAAAGAACCAAGAACCACCGCTGTGGACAGGGTAGAATGAAAAACTAATAAGTCAAAGGGGACTGAGGAGATCATATCACGTAAGGAGAGAGTGGGGAGTCACAGTGGCTCGAGTGGGTGTGTGCATGTGACAACGAGGCTAAGTATTGGAGCCGCATCCCCTAAACGTGTGACGTTGAGCCCCTCTCCAAAAGCCAGAAGCGCCTAGGGTGATCTCCTGGTAAAGTATAAGCACTCTACAGAGTTGTGGGTTGGGTTGTCCGTAAAGAAGGATCAACGACGACGACAACACCAACCCACAATATAATATAATGCAGTGGCCACTATGCTGTTTGGACATCATACCAGCTTACTTGTACAGTTATGGTGAATAAGACATGCAGATACTTATATATAATGTGTGTATATTGTGTAATAACACCACAAACAGTATTGTTGTGGAAGAAATATTAGTGCATCTAGCCTTGAACTAGTGAAGGAGTCAGCCATCAGCTGTGTGTGTGGTGCAACCTCTCTTATAGCCTGGACTCGTCATACCAGCTTAGTTGCACAGTAATGGTGAATAAAACATGTAGATACTTATATATAACATGTGTAAATAGTGTAATAAAAACAATAACAGTATGGAGGGAGGCGGAATGTTGGTCAGTAGGTGTTGAAGGTGGGAGGGAGTCAGCCAGCAGACTGCTGGCTGCTGTGTCGCAGCCACTCTTGTTGTTTTGGGCTCAGTATACCAACTTAGTGGTTCGTTACGGTGAACACATATGTAGATAGGTATATACAATATGTGCATACAGTGACACCTCGATTAACGAGTTTAATCCGTTCCAGCACCAAGCTCATCACGTGGAAAACTCGTCTTGCAAAACAACAACAAAACTGTAGTAAAAGGTGTCCAAGAACCAGCGGAAACGCTCGTTAATCGAGGAAGAGCTTGTTAGTAGAGACAAATGTTCTGAGAGTGGCTTGCGTGTTACTTGAAATGCTCGTAGATAGAGCCACTCATTAATCGAAGTGCCACTGTATAGTGTAATAACGACAAAAACACTGTTTTAATGATCGTAGAATATAATATACACGTCACATATATGAGCCCCATAATTTTCAGCATAGCGATATTCCACACATTGAACTATATAAATTCCACAAATTAAACACTTTTGAATAATATTACAGCAAAAAAAGAGAAAAAACGAATGAGAAACATCAAAATATTTGTGAAACATTATATTCGCGGCAACTACCTCTAACAGGGTGGTGGGGCCTAGTGACCTTGAGTGCTCCATCGCTCAGCGCCCATAATTTGCTCAACTTTCCAGGGGCCCCTGGGCCCCTTTAGCTGCGATGGCCCCAGGGGCCATCGCAGCTAAAGTATGTCACATACAATATTTTTTTTTTTAGCTTCCTGTGATCAGAGACTGTATTTTAACAATATAAGAAGAAAAAATAATTTTTTGTAAAGAATTTATTTTCTGTGCACCAAGGGGTTGTCATATTTTAATGCAGAACAGTACAGTGGTTAAACAAAACATATGCTGTTCGATTAGACAAATAGCCCTTATCCATTTCAGTAATTTTCCTTGTATTCCCAGCTCAGCAAGCTGTTCTAGCATGATTTCCCTGTTTGCTGTATCAATAGCTGCTGCTAGCTCGATGAAGACGGCTTGAGGGGAAGCTTCAATATGAGCGAAGTAGTCAGGAAAACAGTGTTGTGTACTGAGCTCAGGCATAAATCCAAACAGTTGGGGAGACAGGTGCCCCTGTATATGATACGTGAGTTGGTTAAGGACAATGTGTTCAAGCACTTTACAAACACACGATGTTAGAGATATGGGCCTATAATTTTCTGAGTGTGGTTTGGGGATATGAACAATAACACTCTTTGTCCAAGCATCAGGTAATACTCCTTCACTTAACCATTAAGCTGCACAACACGTCATATGATGTTTTGAGTAACTTACGCAAAAGTGCGCATCACATCATATGACGTAATGGAGTACCAAGTAAGATTTGAATAGCCAGCGGGGTAGGGGGGGGCTCCCCATATGCTGCTTAGGGGCTATAGTAAACAGCCTCCATTTTGAAAAAAATCCAGCTCCGCCACCAACGCGTGGGAAGCCTCAGTTACCCAGCAGTCACCATGGTGAGCGCACGGCCAAACGCCTCTCGAGCACGCACCACTCAATCACTTACTCAAGAGCAAATAACTAGTGAATTATTTTCTGATGGTGAGGAATGTGATATTGATGACTCTGACATTGATAAGCACTACACACAATTGACCGATGATAGTAGCACAGAGAGTGAATTTGAGATACAATCTCCTCCCATTGCAGGGCCTACACGCTCACCAGTGCCTCCTCACCCAGTGTCTACTGCAATTCGTGCACAACCACACAGTTCTTGTACTTATTTAGAGTCAGAGGAAGATGACTCTTTTTCTGGTTTTAATGAGGTGGATTCAGAGCATAGTATTACCATGCCTGTCGCTAGTGCCAGTGGTGTTACCAAGCGAGATTTTGTCGTGTCAGCAGCATCTCGCCCAGCCAAGCGTCGCCGCATGGCACCACATGAGGAACCAAGACCCTCATGTTCACGTGATATTACCTCATGTTCGCGTAGCACCCGTACTTTGTGTAGACGGGCTTCAGCTCCTGGTACATGGTGTGCAACGATTCCTCGCCGTAGTGCCGGTGTTTTGTCTCGCCCGGACACCAGGTGTACTTGTGTGGAGTGATGGTATTACAAACCTTTTCCCTGATACTGGTGAGGACATATGTGAAATAGACTATTTTACAGCATTTAATGATGAGACGCTCATGGAATATATTGTACACGAAACGAACCTTCATGCAGGTCATCTCATCGGAAAAAATATAACAATTTTCACGATTACAGCATTGGAAAAACACTACTGTAGGTGAAATATATGTATTTTTGGCACTATGTATGTTGATGAAACATTGTGTAAAACATATTATCTTAGATTATTAGAGCAAAGACCAGACTGTTCCAACACTTTTGTTCGGGAAATATATGTCCCAAGACAGGTTTCAGATACTCCTCAGGTGTCTTCATTTTGCAAGTAATGAAAACCAGACAGACGTTGATAGACTTTGGAGAGTCAGGCATATTATGAATGAAGTGATTGGAAAGCACAGATATTTCAATGTACCAGCACAGAAGCTGGTGATTGACGAATCCCTTGTGCTTTTCAAAGGATGATAGTTTAACAAAAATTACAAGGCACAATACAGCATATTGCTAGCACTGAAAAGAAGACAGCAATAATCACAAAGGTAAAATTGTTTGGATTAAGTACATAAAGATTTGGAGAGTGGGTAACAATAGATACAGACCAAATTTAAAGCACAGTGTAGGAAACTATGAAGATGAAATGGCCTCTGCTTTGAAATACAAAGCGGAGATGTTTCTGAAGAGGGGGACAAAGAAACAGTTGCGCAGTGCGCCCCGCGCAGATGCGCGGGAAGTCTGGGGCCATATAAATTCCGAGGCAGAGAGGGGCTCTCCCTCACTTCCACCCGATCGCTGCAGTACTCGAAACTGCGTCGCGCTGCGCCTCAACGACACGTGGACCAGTACCAGTCCTGCATTCATCAGTCTGTCGATACGGCAGGGGCCCCCTTGCCCTAATCATCCTACTCTAAGGTAATGTAAAAATTTTCTGTTAAAGTTTAGTCAGGTCTGTCCAGTGTCTGGCGTGTGTTGGCGCCTTCTCCCCGCGGTCCGTGTGGGCCGCCTTAGTTCCCTAGTGCCTTCTGCACGTTTGCCTGTCTTGAGGTATGCAGGCGCGCCTTTCAGTCTGTGCCAGGTGCTGCAGCGGCTGCTTTGCTGCTGCCGCAATGCCCCGGGTCGGCGTGTGTTTGCGCCGTGTCCCGAGTGAACCGCTCTGGTAGTGTTATCTCCCAGGCGTGCACTATGGGCACTGGTCAGCTGCGTTCCCTAGGCGTGCGCCTAGGGGCCCCGGTTCGTGCCCCGCTCGGACGTGCGTGCCTGGCCGGGCCCCCTGCGAGCGGCCCGGCGTCGCCCTTGGAGGCGCCCGCACGTGGACAGGTTGCTGTGGTCCTATGTCAAGTGCCATGGTGCGTACCGTGCCCGGACGGGCGTGTACGGCAGGCTCCCTGTGAGCGGCCTGGCGGCCTCCAACGGATACCTGATCAACCAGGCTGTGACTCATACGTCAGGCTGCGCGCAGCCGCGTCCAACAGCCTGGTTGATCAGTCCGGCTACCAGGAGGCTTGGTCGACGACCGGGCCGCTGGGACGCTAAGCCCCGGAAACACCTCATGGTAGGCCCTTGGTGGGGGCGCCACGAGGCCAGGTTGCAGTGGTCCTATGTTCCTTGGGCCCAACCTTCGGGGCCCATGCCCGGTAGGTGTCGCTCTCGTGCCATGGCGCTCAGAGGAGCGCTTGCCCTGGGTTGTGTCTCGCTTCCTTCCTGTCCCTCTTGGGTGCTAAACCACGCGGATTAGCGGTGTGGCCTTCCCCGGGGCGGGGGTCTGTCTGCATTCATGTCGTCCCTGGCGTGCCCGCTTGTGGGGGGCCTGCCTCATGCCCACGGGCTGGAGACGCCCACGCCTGGCGGCGGTGTCCCGGTCGGCAGGCCCTGAGGCTTCTTTGCCTAGGGGCTACCTCGACGTCAGGTTGGGCTTAGCCGAGTGCCTCCCCGTCCCCCTGCTGTTTTGGTCCAGGCTATCCACCGTTCTATGGTCCGTTCTGTTCTATGGTCCCCTGTTCTGTTTGGGGGTGTCTAGGTGAGCCAGGGCGCGCTCAGGCGTGTTTTGCGTTCATCAGGTATGCAGGTATATTTGTATGGTAGGTATGGTAACATACCTGCAGGTATGTTTGTCTCCAAACGTCTCGTTGGGCCGGTTTAGCCCGCACGTTCGTCCCCAGATGTTCTCGCCTGGCCGGTTTAGCCCGCACGTTTGTCCCAGACGTTGTCGTTTGTCCCAGACGTTGTCGTCTGTCCGGCGTAGCCCGGTACATTTGTTCCCAGACGTTTCGTCCGGCTGGTATAGCCGGCACGTTCGTACCCAGACGTTTTCGTCTGGCGGGTGTAGCCCGGTACATTTGTTCCCAGACGTTTCGTCCGGTTGGTCTAGCCGGCACGTTCGTACCCAGACGTTTTCGTCTGGCCGGTGTAGCTCGGTACATTTGTTCCCAGACGTTTCGTCCGGCTGGTATAGCCGGCACGTTCGTACCCAGACGTTTTCGTCTGGCCGGTGTAGCCCAGTACATTTGTTCCCAGACGTTTCGTCCGGCTGGTATAGCCGGCACGTTCGTACCCAGACGTTTTCGTCTGGCCGGTGTAGCCCGGTACATTTGTTCCCAGACGTTTCGTCTGGCTGGTATAGCCGGCACGTTCGTACCCAGACGTTTTCGTCTGGCCGGTGTAGCCTGGTACATTTGTTCCCAGACGTTTCGTCCGGCTGGTATAGCCGGCACGTTCGTACCCAGACGTTTTCGTCTGGCCGGTGTAGCCCAGTACATTTGTTCCCAGACGTTTCGTCCGGCTGGTATAGCCGGTGTTACGAACCCGGATCCAGCGTCCGAGCACGGAGCAGTAACGACCACGCCATCTGTGGGTCAGCTCCCGAAACCCCCGCCAAACGGACGACGACACCTGGTGAGGACGGCGAATACCGGCCACAAGGGCCAGTTTCCAGTCCCGTTCAGCACTCTACACCGCCGCTGCTGACCTCTGGTGAGGTGGTGCTCAGACTACAACGCCATCTATGAAGTGGATGTGTCGGGCGTTTGTGTCTGAGCCTGTAAGTGAGGTGCCTTAGTGTGTCCCAGTTATTGATGACGTGTCTGCTTACAGAGTCGACCTGGGACTGCTGTGATGGAGGTGGAGTCAGTCTACCCGAGGCAGCCAGTCTCCATACCTTGTACTTTGCTGCAGCAGTTGTGAAGTCGTCCCCCCGGAAGAACACTGTGGTGTGTTAGTCTGCCAGTGAAGTGGTAGTAAAAGGATTACCCGGGACCGACTGTTGGAGACGATCATCCACTGGGGTATTGAGGACAGGAGGGTGATTTGTGATATCACACGAGACTCCTGTCTAGGGTGTTTACCCTAATATCGTTCGTGGAGTGGCCTGACCAGCGTTGCGGGTCCGGAACCTGCCAGCAGACCGGCTGGATTTGTGGTTGACGGCCTCCACGGCGGTGCCCCCAGTGGACCTGTGTTTTGGCTGACCTGTGGCCAGGGTAGGCTCAGCATTCTCAGAGGACACGTTGTGAGGCCACGAAGAAAGCACCGAGGACTCGGCACCTAGCTTCTGGATCCAGAGTCTTCAGCAGAAGACTATATTGTGAATAATCCCCTTGTATAGTGTTAATACCCCTCCCCCTGTGTATTCGTTTTATATATTTATTTGGTGATGGTAATTATAATATTAAGTTCTTAACTTTCTTTCCCTACTCCCTTTAAGTTACTTGCGTCACGGATCACATCCCTTGATAGCCACTACTGGCTTGGGAACGGATATATATCTTCCTCTAACAACATCAGAGTAGGAACCCCGTTGCGTCCCGAGAGGGCCGTAACATAATTGGCATCCCCAGCGGGATCCGTCCCCTTGTTAAGTATGTTTGACAGGGGTGGTGAAGTGGCGTAATCCCTGTAAATAATTCCCCCTGTGTGTGACGATTGTGACGTTATACGTCCTGTGCGGTGCTCAGAGTGACTAAGTGCGATATTGTGCAGTGCGGTGCTCGCTGTGATTAAGCGATTAAGTGCAATATTGACTAGTGCGGTGCTCAGTGATTCAGTGCAATATTGTAGAGCGAAGCGTTCGCTTGGATTCAGTGCAATATTGGGTAGTGCGGTGCCCGAAGTGATTACATGCAATATTGGCAAGTGCAGTGTTTGGTGCGATAAAGTGCAATATTGGCGTAGAACAGTGCTCGGTGCGTTAAGTGCTAACGTGTAAGCAGTGTGTTAAGTGCCAAGTGTTCCATCTGTGACAATGGCAGAAAAAGCTACCATCGATGATCTGGACGAGGTTCAGACTTTTCTGAACAGAGAGGATTGTCTTGCCAGATTAAAATATCTGAGCAAACCAGAGCTTGTACTAGTGAGCGCCTACCTGGAGATCAAGATCCGTGCCAGTGATTCCCGTGTGGAGATCTTGTCCAAGGTACACCGGCACCTGAAGGCAGAAGAGAAACAGGAAGGCGAGACTCCTAGTACAAAGGAAAGTGCAGACATAGCTTCCACGGAAAAGGAAGATAAGGGCAGTGACGTTGACAGTGATGCAGGTGAGCTTAATATCAGCTTCCTAACAGTCAAGATGCGTGCCCTAGAAATTAATCGAGAAATTGAATGGAAGAAGTTAGAAATAGAACGAGAATTAAAAGATAAAGAAATGGAGATGAAAGAAAAAGAATTGGTGATGAGGCGTTTAGAATTAGAAAGAGAAGAAAGAAGAGAAGAACGAGAAAGAGAAGAGAAGCGAGAAAGGGAAGAGCGAGAAAGAGAAGAGAAAAGAGAAAGAGAAGAACGAGAAAGAGAAGAGAGACGAGAGAGAGAAGAACGAGAGCGAGAGAGAGAAGAGCGAGAGCGAGAAAGAGAAGAACGAGATAGACAAGAACGACGAGACAGAGAGGAAAGAGAGAGACAACATGAACTAGAAGTTTTGCGATTAGGCGGTGGTCGGAAGCAAACAACGGACACCAGTAGCTTCGATCCGGTAAGAAACATCAAAATGGTCCCCAAATTCCATGAGAAGGAAGTGTCGAAGTTCTTTGCAGCCTTCGAGAAAGTCGCTGCCTCTTTGGAGTGGCCAAGGGAGAATTGGGCCATCATGATACAGTCAGTCCTGACTGGGAAGGCCCAAATCGCCTATTCTACGTTATCCCTTGACGACTCCGGCGATTACGACAAGGTGAAGGTGGTTGTGCTCATGGCGTACCAATTGGTACCTGAGGCATATAGACAGAAGTTTAGAAACCTGAAGAAGACCTCAGAGCACACTTTCACCGAATTCGCCACCATCAAGGAGCGACTTTTTCAAGAATGGTGTGCCTCTCGGAAGGTGGAGACCAAGGAAGACCTCGAGCAGCTGATTCTGCTCGAGGACTTCAAGGATTGTTTGTCTGGAGACCTCAAGACATACTTAGAAGAGCAGCAGGTGGAGACCTTGAGTGCAGCAGCCACCATGGCTGAAGAGTACATCCTGACTCATAGGCCGTCTGCTAAGTACGTCTCAAGGCATTACCAACGCCGGTTTGATGAACCTCATGAAGAAGAAGAGACCCCCGTCCCACGAAGCGCTAAGAAGACGCCCCCAAGTAGCCCTCGAAAAACAAGTCCTAGCAGCCCGAAACACCGGAGCCCGAGGAGGAATATGGTGTGCTGGACTTGTGGGCAGAAAGGGCATGTAGCTGCTAGGTGCCGAGGCAGAAGAGGTGGCAGCGCACGTAGGGAGGTGATGATGATGAGCTGTGTTACACCACCAGCGGGAAGCCAGTCGACGACTACGCAGGAAGAACCCAGGTTGTTTTCCCCTCACACTTCAGGCGGGTATGTATCGAGTGATCATACTGGTAGATCAGTTGTAGTGCTCAGAGATAGTGGAGCAGCCCAGTCCCTGATCGTGAAGAGCTCGTTACCCGAGGGAGTAAGTGTGGATGGGAGACCAGAGGTTGTCCTGGTTGGGTTTCCTAGGACGCAGTACATCGCCCCCTTAGTGCCAGTACATCTCGTCTCGCCTTATTTCAGCGGCACATGTGCGTTGGCAGTAGTCGATACCCTCCCTGTGGCTGGGATTGACGTGGTACTAGCCAACGACTTGGTGACCGATTGGAGCACCAATCGTCCCAAGATTACGGACGAGTCTACCAGAACAGCAAGGTCTGAGGTAACGACGGGCCGTGGTAATGTCCAGGTAAAGACAGACCCGGGTTTGAACATGTCTAATTTGTCCTCTCACCCGCAGATCGACAGTTATCTAGCAGTGTCTCCTGATTCTTCTCTCAACAAGGAACATGAGGTTACGATGGCAGAAGTACCTGAGCTAGAAGAGAGGCCTTGTGTGCAGACACCCACGGATACCAACGAGTCTGGAGCGAAGGCGGAGGTGTACTTGCGGTATGGCAAAGTACAGCATTCATGGAAACGGCCAAAGATTCCCCAGACGTCAGAGGTATGTGAGGTGTGTTCGAAAGGTCTAGTGCCCTCTTTGGTCCAAACCAGGCTAGTGGATATAGCCGGTTATGGACATGAAAGGCTCGGGAAGCTTATTCCTCAGGTAACCAAATGTTTCTTAGCGGTATTTTTGATTCTCGTATGTGCTCTCAATGAGGACCGGTGGACGACCCGACGAATGATGGCTCCCATGAACATCGTGAAGAGGTCCCAGGGATTAGAGACTTACACTGCAAGAGTTGCAGTTGAAGAAGGGACCTGGAAGGCGATGGTTGATACAGGAGGTACGCAATACGGTAATATGAGTGACTGTTTCCAACAGGTTGACACCCCCCGTGTGATAGCTGAGCCTCAATGCAGCGTTATGCGGAACGTTGGCCGACCTGACGGTGACAGAGCGAATGCCATCTTCGGTGTGCAAGCAGCCCTGTTGGGACTAGGTGTGGACCTAGTAGGGTATGCTGCAAGTATTGACTTACCCACTGTCGCGATCACTCTGAATTATCAGACCCCTGTATTCCAGGTCCCTGTCTCCCTGAAGGACCATCGGACCGGTACCAGAAATGCCGTCTGTGATCAGCCATCATCGGTGCCACGACACAGGGAAGTGTCGAGTCGCCCCAGATCGTGTCTACACCGATCCTTACTCGAGAGATGTGAGATGATGCCCCTGCTTGCCATCGCAGAGGAGGTGTGGAAGATTACGTCAGGCAGGATATCGCCTGCCATTTTCAAGCTCCCTTTGTGCCAGGGTTTTTCCTCAGTACAGTTCTGTGGACGAGACAGCCTCGCCATTCCAGATTATAAAGCGTGTGTGTCCATTTGGAGTTGTGTCGTCGTACTAATTTGGTTTGTGTTTCTCTTTATAGAACCCCAAACCAAATTCTTTTTGGTGGGGAGGTGTTACGAACCCGAATCCAGCGTCCGAGCACGGAGCAGTAACGACCACGCCATCTGTGGGTCAGCTCCCGAAACCCCCGCCAAACGGACGACGACACCTGGTGAGGACGGTGAATACCGGCCACAAGGGCCAGTTTCCAGTCCCGTTCAGCACTCTACACCGCCGCTGCTGACCTCTGGTGAGGTGGTGCTCAGACTACAACGCCATCTATGAAGTGGATGTGTCGGGCGTTTGTGTCTGAGCCTGTAAGTGAGGTGCCTTAGTGTGTCCCAGTTATTGATGACGTGTCTGCTTACAGAGTCGACCTGGGACTGCTGTGATGGAGTGGAGTCAGTCTACCCGAGGCAGCCAGTCTCCATACCTTGTACTTTGCTGCAGCAGTTGTGAAGTTGTCCCCCCGGAAGAACACTGTGGTGTGTTAGTCTGCCAGTGAAGTGGTAGTAAAAGGATTACCCGGGACCGACTGTTGGAGACGATCATCCACTGGGGTATTGAGGACAGGAGGGTGATTTGTGATATCACACGAGACTCCTGTCTAGGGTGTTTACCCTAATATCGTTCGTGGAGTGGCCTGACCAGCGTTGCAGGTCCGGAACCTGCCAGCAGACCGGCTGGATTTGTGGTTGACGGCCTCCACGGCGGTGCCCCCAGTGGACCTGTGTTTTGGCTGACCTGTGGCCAGGGTAGGCGCAGCATTCTCAGAGGACACGTTGTGAGGCCACGAAGAAAGCACCGAGGACTCAGCACCTAGCTTCTGGATCCAGAGTCTTCAGCAGAAGACTATATTGTGAATAATCCCCTTGTATAGTGTTAATACCCCTCCCCCTGTGTATTCGTTTTATATATTTATTTGGTGATGGTAATTATAATATTAAGTTCTTAACTTTCTTTCCCTACTCCCTTTAAGTTACTTGCGTCACGGATCACATCCCTTGATAGCCACTACTGGCTTGGGAACGGATATATATCTTCCTCTAACAACATCAGAGTAGGAACCCCGTTGCGTCCCGAGAGGGCCGTAACAGCCGGCACGTTCGTACCCAGACGTTTTCGTCTGGCCGGTGTAGCCCGGTACGTCAATTCCACCACGTTTCGTTCGAATGCTGTAGCACAGTCCTCCCGTGTTTTTCCTTGGTCGCGTGTACCAGATGTTGGTCTGCCTGGAGTGCCCGGTTATGCGGCCCCCTTCCCCATCCCAAGTTTTCAGCGTCCAGCCTAATGCCTGGCCGTGCGGTCTGCTGCATGAGCGACTTCAAATCAAATCAAATGTTTATTTAGGTAAGGTACATACATACAAGAGATTTTACAACGAGTGATGGATTTAATTCTAATTATTGCGGTCATTTATTATTTAATTCTATTCAATTTTATTACATTTCTTTATTTAGACTTTCAGCTTGATTAGTTTCATTACGTGGCAAATTTAGGAAATTTATAGCATTGCTTACACCTCTTGCCTTAAAAAAATTATATTTTCGTAAAAGAATTCGTATTTTCATGTCAATTTAGAGAACGGGAGCCCGCTCCTGTATTGGTGATTTACGTTCCTCCATCATTAACCATACCCTTACTTAAATAACTTGTTATATTCTTAGTCCTTCAGTCATGATGCGTATTAAGACTTGCCTCATTTATTCCTCAAGTTATTCCTCAATTTAGCATTGCGCAAGCCTCTGGATTTAGATTCTTTAGTTTTAGGGGTAATTAGGTATTCGTTTCCATGTCAATTTAGTGAACGGGAGCCCACTCCTGTTTTGGTGATTTACGTTCCTCCATCATTAACTAAACGCTTACTTAAATAACTTGTTATATCCTTAGTCTTCCAGTCATGACGTGTATTAAGACTAAAGTTATTCCTCAATTTAGCATTGAGCAAGCCTCTGGCTTTAGATTATACCTGCACTTGATTTATGAGTCAATTACCCTCAGCAATTTGTTACTGCAATTTATGCATTGCGTTTGCTCCACGTTTTATTTAACTTTTTGTGCCACAATTATGTTTGTGTAACTGCCGCTTTTGTCATTGAGTTTAAGTTAAGTCAGCTAGGATGTGCTAGTTAGGTTATACTATGGGGTCTTTCAGTCACGGCGTGTATTAAAGACTTTCAGTTATTCCTCAATTTAGTCGGAAGGTACTGCGGCTTCCCAGCCGACGTCCTTCCTGTGACGAGTTAAGCCGGCGATGTTTTCAGTTTTATATTTATTCGGTCATATAAATAGGCGGCCTCCCAGGCCGCTGGTTTATCCAGACGTGTTGTCTGCCCGGTGTAGCCCGGATGTCACTGCGGCCTCCCGGATGTCACTGCGGCCTCCCAGGCCGCTGGTTTATCCAGACGTGTTGTCTGCCCGGTGTAGCCCGGATGTCACAGTGGCCTCCTAGGCCGCTGGTCGCGAAGTTCCAGCTGACGTGTCTTTTTTCACTCCTTTTCGTTATTGTATTTGGTTGTATTTACCTCGGCTCAAAGTGTTACTCCCGTTTCTCTAACGAGTTATAGTCCAGCTTTATTTTGAGCATACTTTGTTTTGCAATTTATAATTAATTATAGTTATAATTGGTTTATAATTTTATTATTTACACCATTTATTTACGATTATTCATATAATATAATTTATTACATTGTTAGGCTTTTCCAACGACGTCGTCCCAGCCGGTGTTGTTCCTGCAGAGGATGGGCCAGCTGGTGGCTCGGCCGTAGCTGTTGCAGCGGGCGCCCTCACAGACTCAGCTAGTTTCAGCAGACGATGTTACAGCTGCTAACACCCCAGTTCCATGTTAGGCTTCCCGGCAGCCGATGCTTCAGTCATGAACCTCCAGCTGAAGCGTTCCACCCGACGTTGCGCCCATCAATTTATCACTCTTTTCAGTTTTGTAATTCTCGCTTTCCCAGCTTCATGAATTGTTCCCGTTATTTTCTAGGACAGTTATATTCCAGTCTATAAGCAGCTTTACTCATATCTAGCCAAACACAATATACTTAGCCCTTGCCAATATGACTTCAGACCCAAAAAAAGCACTAACGATGCACTTATTAGTATGCTTAACTCGATTCATACAGCTCTTGATAAAAATGAGTTCCCTGTTGGGTTATTTGTGGACCTGCGTAAAGCTTTTGACACTGTCAACCACCAAAACCTTCTTCTTAAATTACATCATTATGGAGTCAGAGGACACTCCCTGCAATACCTCAAATCCTACCTTACTGACAGGCTCCAATATGTTTCTGTGAATAATACAATTTCTCCCACCCTACCCATCAACATTGGTGTTCCTCAGGGCAGCATACTTGGCCCTCTCCTCTTTCTCATCTACATTAATGACCTTCCAAATGCCTCCCAACACCTCAAACCAATTCTATTTGCTGACGACACAACCTTCATTTACTCCAGTCCTGACCCCCTTGCTCTAAATGCCACAGTAAATACTGAGCTAAATAAAGTCCATCTTTGGCTAACTGCCAACAAACTCACCCTTAACATTGACAAAACTTTCTATATTCTGTTTGGCAATAAATCCTCTAATCAAATAAATCTCAAAATAAACAATACCCAAATTTGTAACAAATTAGATGGCAAATTCCTTGGCATTCTCATTGACCACAAGCTGAATTTCCAGGGACACATTCTAAATATATAAAAAAAAGTTTCAAAAACTGTGGGCATTCTTTCTAAGATCAGATATTATGTACCACGCCCTGCCCTGGTGACTATTACTCCCTTATCTATCCATATCTCTACTGTGGTATTTGTGCTTGGGGCTCTACAACCCAAAATCACTTATGTCCTCTAATTACTCAACACAAAGCTGCTATTAGGACAATATCCAACTCTAGCCCCAGACATCACTCGGTACCCCTACTCAAATCTCTGAATATGTTAGACATTAAGTCACTGCACATTCTCTCATGTGTATTATACATATACAAAACGCTAAACTATAATGACAATCCTGATCTCAAAAGCTTCATAGAAGGTTGTAACAGAACCCATGAGCACTACACCAGAAATAAATACAGTTTTGATATTCCTAGAGTACGACTTAATCAAACTAGAAATGCTCTACAAATCAAGGGGCCCAGAATGTGGAATGACCTTCCCAACCATGTTAAAGACTGTGCCTCTCTCAACCAGTTTAAGATAAAAACGAAGCTATACCTAATAAATTCCCTGTAACCTACCTTACCCCTCTATTGTCAACCAATGTCTGTTTTTTTTTTGTTTTTTTTTTTAAGAGCGCTGTTTATCGACATAATTGTATTTGTGCTGCTTTTTCAGCTATGTTTTCATTTCTTGTTTTCATTCTACTCTTTATGCTCAATTAGTATTAAGCTTGTCATTTAAGTTTTTCATGCCTGAAAAGCTTTGCGTAATAGTGGCTTTAGGCATTGTATGTACTAGCTCTACCTATAAGTCAACCAATCTTTGTAAAAATTTCTTGTATGTATGTACCTTACCTAAATAAACATTTATTTGTTTATTATTTATTTATTAGTGTGCGATGTTGTCAATGTACGGAGTGTCTTGTAACTAGCTTTTCGGTCATGGAGTGCAGACGCCTACGCACTTGCCGATACATTGTATAATTAACAAAGATACGTTAATAAAACCTAAAATTTTATATGCCTCCAGAAAGACCCAGATATGAACATCATTATGATTGCACCAAATGAAATATATCATGTTGGAGGACAAAGATATATCAATTTTAAATTAAGTTTCGTCTCCCGCCTGGGCGAGAGAGATGAGGCGACTCTCGCCCCATCTATTGGAGATTCTGTCCACTAAAGGCCCAAAGCTACTCAAACCCTCCTAGCATTACTTAAGTAATGAAGTAATATGGTATATTTACTCACTATAATGTGAGTGCTGAATGCAGAACATGAGAAAACATATATTTACTCCAAACTAATATTCAACTAACACGAAGGACTCCTCTTCACGAGATTCGCCAACTAATAATCTTTTGTTTATATTAAAATCGATCCCAGTGTTATGTAGTAGAGAAAAATTGAGTTATATCCAGTTACGAGTGGTCGACAGTACACTTAGATGACGGACCAAAGTTACGAAGATTTTGCTTCTTAGTATTGCTACCTGAATACCGACGTAGCCGCCACGAAGGCGCTAAGAAGAAAAACATTCGTAGCTAAGAAGAAAAACATTCGTAGCTAAGAAGAAAAACATTCCTAAGTACCTTCGTGAATGTGGCCCAAGGTGGTCAGGTGGAGCCAGTGACTCCTTTCTTTAACAGTTTTGTCTCTTCCTCGTGGTATATCCTCAATGTCTTCAGTGGTGTGCCCTCACCACACACTTACACTGCCACAACTGTCTTGTGAGTATTGTGGGAGGGACAATTTGGCGGGTATTTTGGACACAGGAGACCGTCTTTAAGATAGGCGAGGAGCGTCAGTGTTATCTTCTTCTTGATAGTAGGTGCAGTTTATCAGTGTTATCTCACTTGTTTTCCTACACGGGGACTGGTCAAGTCGTATACTGCAATTTCGGATACCGGGCTAGAAACAACTTCGTTCACTGAGAAGTTTGTACATACAAACCATTCCGTTCGTATATACGCTGGTTTGTGTTCGCTGTTGTTCTCATCTGAATAAATACATGGCACTTGTTCATATAATTAGCGCTTCCATTATTATAATTATTTATCCATTATTAGAATAACAAGGTGCAAACCATACCCCCTTACAGTTGAAATCTATTTATTTATATACAAGAAGGTACATTGGGTTGCGAGAGTACATAACATATTGTAACGAGTTAATCTTATACTCGCTCCATTATCTTAATCTAATCTAATTATCTAATAGAGTGTCTTGTATCCTTGTACACGTCCAATAGTGGAACCTTTGTTGTGATGACGTCACTCGCTCGCTTCCCCGCCACCTTCCTTCTTCCATTTTCTTTGGTTACTGATCTTTGCCGACACTTATGTGTAATGTTGTGTTCTATTTATTTATTATTTACCGGTATGTATTTATTTATATTTATTTATTTATATTGAAGAAGGTAGAGTGGGTTGTGAAAGCACAACATTGGTGATTGAGTGTCTGAGAGTACTTGTAAGCCTCTTATAAGCTACCTCATTTTTTTCTTTTTTTGTTCATTTTGTGTTTGTTTTGTATAGTCTTGTTTATATATTTTTCCCCCTTTCATATCAAAATTCTATTTTGTAATTGCCATTCTTGCCTTGTTTTCCTTCAACCAGCCTTTTTATGCAGTCAAGTATAGACCCAGAACTAAACCTCTTATCCACTATCTATGACAATCATCACTTTAATGATCAAAATTGCAGATATTTTACAGCACATGATGTAAACAATGTATTAACACATAATCACAATGTCTCTGTAATCAACTTGAACGTTAGATCCCTAGGTAAATACTTCGATGATGTTAGTGCCTTGATTGAAACTATTGACAACAAATTCTCTTTTATTATACTTACTGAAACGTGGTTGAAAGAGGATACTACTCAACTCTTTAACATGCCTAACTACTCAGCAATTCACAACTGTCGTCAAATTCAGAGAGGTGGTGGCACTGCTCTTTACTACCACCAAGAACTAACATCCTTAAAAGTAATTAGAACTAGAGACTGCTGTGGGGAGTATATCTTCGCCAGTTTCAGAGTCAAGGGTGCAGAGTCTGTCCTGTCTGTGGGTGCAGTCTATAGAATTCCTAACACTGATGTGCCCGAATTCAACTCAAACCTTAGAAATCTAATACTCGATAACAGACTGAACAAAAACCATCTAATTATCGCAGGGGCTTTAATATTGACCTCTGCGAGCCTGAACACCCTACTGCTGTTAGCTTCCTCAACTGTATGAATTTCTGATTCCTCATACCCTAAATCACTAGACCTTCTAGAATCACTGATAGTACTGCCACGACTCTAGATCACTTCTGGACCAACATAACCTCTCCGCTTACTTCAGGTATAATCACCGATAGCACTACAGACCATTACCCCACATTTCTCTTAACTAACTTTAACAAACCACATCTAGAGACAAGGGAGTTAAGTTTTAGGCTGCACAATGAAACTGCTATAGACAATTTTATAACTGCTGCTGATAATGTCAACTGGGAGTCCGAGTTAGGTAACATAGGGGATATTAACCTAGCATAAGAACATAAGAACAAAGGTATAGACCCAGAACTTAACCTCTTATCCACTATCTATGACAATAATCACTTTAATGATCTAAATTGCAGATATTTTGCAGCACATGATGTAAACAATGTATTAACTCATAGTCACAATATCTCTGTAATCAATTTGAACGTTAGATCCCTAGGTAAACACTTCGATGATGTTAGTGCCTTGATTGAAGCTATTGACAACAAATTCTCTTTTATTATACTTACTGAAACATGGTTGAAAGATGATACTACTCAACTCTTTAACATGCCTAACTACTCAGCAATCCACAACTGTCGTCAACTTCAGAGAGGTGGTGGCACTGCTCTTTACTACCACCAAGAACTAACATGCTTAAAAGAAATTAGAACTAGAGACTGCTAAGGGGAGTATATCTTCGCCAGCTTCAGAGTCAAGGGTGCCGAGTCTATCCTGTCTGTGGGTGCAGTTTATAGAATTCCTAACACTGATGTGTCCGAATTCAACTCAAACCTTAGAAATCTAATACTTGATAACAGACTGAACAAAAACCACCTAATTATCGCAGGGGACTTTAATATTGACCTCTGCGAGCCAGAACACCCTACTGCTGTTAGCTTCCTCAACTGTATGAATTCCTGCTTCCTCATACCCTTAATCACTAGACCTACTAGAATCACTGATAGCACTGCCACGACTCTAGATCACATCTGGACAAATATAACCTCTCCGCTTACTTCAGGTATAATCACCGATAGCACTACAGACCATTACCCCACATTTCTCTTAACTAACATTAGCAAACCACCTCTTGAGTCAAGAGAGATACGTTTTAGACTACACAATGAAACTGCTATAGACAATTTTATAACTGCTACTGATAATGTCAACTGGGAGTCCGAGTTAGGTAACATAGAGGACATCAACCTAGCAGTTCAATCTTTTCTTCAAAAAACTCTTAGCCTTTATAATACCCACTGTCCTATGCTTACAAAACAAGTCACAACCAAAAGGCTTAACAATCCCTGGCTTACAAAGGGAATACTTAAATCTATTAATAAAAAACATGACCTTGAGAAAAGTATAGGTTAGGAATTGTCTCCAAAGAATTCTCAAAGAATTACTCATTATTGCTATCTAAGATAATTAGACGAGCCAAAACTAAATACTACAAAGATAAATTTACCCAAATAAAGAGCAACATTAAACAAACATGGAGAACAATTTCACAAATATTGGGATCAAAGAAGTCTTTAAATAACAAACCGACTCTCCTGTCTAATAACGATGGTCAGCTTTCAGCCTCTGATTCTGCTATTGAGTTCAATAGGTTCTTCTCTTCCATTGGTTCATCCCTTGCTAATGATATTCCATCTTCCAGTACTGACATTAAGGACTATCTTACAGGGAACTATCCCCAGTCTCTGTACCTAAAGCCTATTAATTCCATTGACGTCAATGAGATAATCCTTTCCCTTAAAACCAAGTCTGGTGCCCTTGAGGAGATACCAACTTTAATCTACAAAAAAGCCTCCAGATCTTTAGCCCCTGCTATTGCTTTGCTCTTCAACAAGTCACTTGAACTCCAAACCTTTCCAGATATTCTAAAAAAGCGAGAGTAACGCCTGTCCACAAATGTGGTGATCTCACAGATGTTAACAACTACAGACCTATATCAATCCTGCCAAACTTGTCAAAAATTTTTGAAAAACTAATCTATAAGCAGCTTTACTCATATCTAGCCAAACTCAATATACTTAGCCCTTGCCAATATGGCTTCAGGCCCAAAAAAAGCACTAACGATGCACTTATTAGTATGCATAACTCGATTCATACAGCTCTTGATAAAAATGAGTTCCCTGTTGGGTTATTTGTGGACCTGCGTAAAGCTTTCGATACTGTCAACCACCAAAACCTTCTTCTTAAATTACATCATTATGGAGTCAGAGGACACTCCCTACAATACCTCAAATCCTACCTTACTGACAGGCTCCAATGTGTTTCTGTGAATAATACAATTTCTCCCACCCTACCCATCAACATTGGTGTTCCCCAGAGCAGCATACTTGGCCCTCTCCTCTTTCTCATCTACATTAATGACCTTCCAAATGCCTCCCAACACCTCAAACCAATCCTATTTGCTGACGACACAACCTTCATTTACTCCAGTCCTGACCCCCTTGCTCTAAATGCCACAGTAAATACTGAGCTTAATAAAGTCCATCTGTGGCTAACTGCCAACAAACTCACCCTTAACATTGACAAAACTTTCTATATTCTGTTTGGCAATAAATCCTCTAATCAAATAAATCTCAAAATAAACAATACCCAAATTTGTAACAAATTAGATGGCAAATTCCTTGGCATTCTCATTGACCACAAGCTGAATTTCCAGGGACACATTCTAAACATATCAAAAAAAGTTTCAAAAACTGTGGGCATTCTTTCTAAGATCAGATATTATGTACCACGCCCTGCCCTGGTGACTCTCTATTACTCCCTTATCTATCCATATCTCAACTATGGTATTTGTGCTTGGGGCTCTACTACCCAAAATCACTTACGTCCTCTAATTACTCAACACAAAGCTGCTATTAGGACAATATCCAATTCTGGCCCCAGACATCACTCGGTACCCCTACTCAAATCCCTGAATATGTTAGACGTTAAGTCACTGCACATTCTCTCATGTGTATTATACATATATAAAACGCTAAACTGTAATGCCAATCCTGATCTCAAAAGCTTCATAGAAGGTTGTAACAGAACCCATGAGCACCACACCAGAAATAAATACAGTTTTGATATTCCTAGAGTACGACTTAATCAAACCAGAAATGCTCTACAAATCAAGGGGCCCAGAATGTGGAATGACCTTCCCAACCATGTTAAAGACTGTACCTCTCTCAACCAGTTTAAGTTAAAAACGAAGCTATACCTAATAAATTCCCTGTAACCTACCTTACCCCTCTATTGTCAACCCATGTATGTTTTTTGTTTTTTTTTTGTTTTTCAAATCAACGCTGTTTTAATGTAATTTTCTGTAATAATTTGTAATTGTATTTGTGCTGTTTTCTCAACAATGTTCCCCCCTCTTTTACCTCTATTTTTATTTGTACTCAACGCATTTTTTTCTTTTTACCCATTAGTTTTAAGCTTTAGTCAGTAGTGTTTTTTCCTGCCCGAAACGCTTTGCGTAATAGTGGCTTTAGGCATTGTATGTACTAGCTCTATCTATAAAGCCAACAAACTTTGTAAAATCTCTTTATGTATGTACCTTTGCCTAAATAAAAATTATTATTATTATTATTATTATTATTATTATAGGTAACTGCAGAAGGCCTATTGGCCCATACGACGCAGCTCCTATCTATAACCACCTTTACCTTTTAATATAACAATGTGCTTTAATATACTTACTAAGCTCTCTCGTCTCATTTTTCTCTTGCAATGTATCTTTATCATTTATAAATTCTGATAGAAATTACCTACTTAAAATTATCTGTTAGATTAAGGACCTGCCCGAAACGCTGCGCGTACTAGTGGCTTTACAAGAATGTAAATACTGTACTATCCAATGTATTCTCACAAACCCAATGTACCTTCTTGTATATAAATAAATAAATAAATAAATAAATAAATAAATAAATAAATAAAATAACTCAACGACAGGGAATCTACATCAACGAGTGCTTGACTAGAAAAAGACAGCAACTCCTCTACCGCCTGCGTCAAATCCGTCATCAAAACCCAGATGTGATTCCTCAGTGCTTCGTTAGAGATGGCTTGATTAAGGTGAGAAAGACTTCAGTAGGTAAAATGTTTACAATTGCTAATGAGGATAACCTCAACACTTTCTTCACCCAATGTGGTTTGTCTCACCTTATTATCACTCTCAATGAGTCAACATAATTAACCCCCTTGTCACCTAGTGCGGGCTAGGTATCCTAAGTCTCTTTGTTTCACTTTTTAAATTAAATTTTAATTTACTTTTTACTAGTCATTTGTCTATGTTTATTATTCAACTTTTTTCTTTGATTTCATTTATTACCTAGGTTGCCTAGCCTCGCCATACTCCCTTACTCCATTGTACCCCTGGCTTTGCCTGTGTCTCAAAATGCAAATTATTACTTACAGTGTACCTGAGAGTACTTGTAAACCCCTTGTAAGCTACCTCATTTTTTTCTTTTTTTGTTCATTTTGTGTTTGTTTTGTATAGTCTTGTTTATATATTTTTCCCCCTTTTATATCAAAATTCTATTTTGTAATTGCCATTCTTGCCTTGTTTTCCTTCAACCAGCCTTTTTATGCAGACAAGTATAGACCCAGAACTAAACCTCTTATCCACTATCTATGACAATCATCACTTTAATGATCAAAATTGCAGATATTTTACAGCACATGATGTAAACAATGTATTAACACATAATCACAATGTCTCTGTAATCAACTTGAACGTTAGATCCCTAGGTAAATACTTCGATGATGTTAGTGCCTTGATTGAAACTATTGACAACAAATTCTCTTTTATTATACTTACTGAAACGTGGTTGAAAGAGGATACTACTCAACTCTTTAACATGCCTAACTACTCAGCAATTCACAACTGTCGTCAAATTCAGAGAGGTGGTGGCACTGCTCTTTACTACCACCAAGAACTAACATCCTTAAAAGTAATTAGAACTAGAGACTGCTGTGGGGAGTATATCTTCGCCAGTTTCAGAGTCAAGGGTGCAGAGTCTGTCCTGTCTGTGGGTGCAGTCTATAGAATTCCTAACACTGATGTGCCCGAATTCAACTCAAACCTTAGAAATCTAATACTCGATAACAGACTGAACAAAAACCATCTAATTATCGCAGGGGACTTTAATATTGACCTCTGCGAGCCTGAACACCCTACTGCTGTTAGCTTCCTCAACTGTATGAATTTCTGATTCCTCATACCCTAAATCACTAGACCTTCTAGAATCACTGATAGTACTGCCACGACTCTAGATCACTTCTGGACCAACATAAACGAACGTCAACAACACGCCGACCCTGTCGGCCCTGCCCTCCCTCCTCTTTTATCAGCTGATCCTTGAGCTCTCGGCTACCAACAAATGATGTAGCATCACCCGAAGGCAGCTAAGTACACAGTGACCTAAACGTGATTGAAAAAACCAACAAGACCAACCCGTAATTCTCTTTATTTCGACCTCATTAGTGTTGCTCCCTGGAGCTAAGAAGCTGTACCCGACGTTCACTGCTGCCTATCAACGAGTCTTCCCTATTTGTTCCGGCCTACATTTATCCTGCTATCATGCAAAGTAAGGCGGGTAAGACCCTTAAGAAAGATAGCACACCTAACAAGAATAACCCTACTAGCCAGGCTAACAACATGATTAGTTCAGCTATCTCCCCCTCGGTGGCCGCCGTGGGGGGTACCGACTCTCCCCCCGTCAACAATAACAAACAATCTCAGCTGGGCGCAGCGCCGTCTCTGACTCGGGCCATGCAACAATTAGGTAGCCATATGGACCAACTCAAACGAGCTACTGCCCCTTGTTCTGACTTCAAGCGCTTTGCTGATAACCCTTGGCTCAAGTTATTAACTCAAGTACATGAAGATCAAATGACAGTAATCAAAGAGCAGTCGGCCTTAATAATGAACCTGCAAGGCTCATTATTATCTTTGCAGAATGAAGTTGTAGACTTACACAAGAACAATCAAGATCTATCTACCAAAGTCGTCAACCTCGAACAAGAATTAAGCATTCTCAAGAACACAGTTACAAACTTTAATCCAGATGCAACCACTAAAAAACAGGAAGAAATATTGCAACAGTTTGAGAACCATCTGAACAACCTACAACAACAACACACTGTTACCCAAGACGAGACAGACCAACATAAACTACTTGAGTCTGTAATTATCTCTTCACGTGATTTTCCCCAAGAAACTGATGGTGAAGACTGTGCTGCCATTGTGATCAAAGTATTGCAGGATAAGTTAAATTATTCGATCCAAAAAAATGACATCAAAGCAGCTTATAGAGTGGGTACCAAATCATCTGGTACTAATAATAGACGAATTCGTTTAAAATTAGATAGCTGCTCCCGCAAGACTGATCTTATCTCATCTGCAGTTGCTAGTAAATCCACTGTTTATGTGAATGAATGTCTGACCAGGTGCAGGCAAAATCTCTTTTTTAAACTGCGTGGCTTCTGCAAAAATTCCCCTACAATTAAACACTGTTTTGTGCGAGATGGTAAAATTATAGCTAGGAGGACTGACACTGGAAAAACCTATTCAATAACCACAGAAGCTCACCTTAATTCTTTCCTCAGTGACTGTGGGATAGCTGCTGTATAGCCTGAATTCAGATTATAATCTCATATAACTACCTTTGTGTACTTTAGCTCTGCCTTTCCCTTCAAAAGGTTTTAACTTTAGTTAAAAAAAAAAAAAAAGAATAATATTGTCATCTTTATTATTGTCTTTTTTTTCTTTTTACTCCCATGTTCCATAGTACACTGGCTTTGCCTGTGTCCTCTAGTATTAACTTCATTATCCAGTGTTCCTGAGTGTATCTCTATTTAAACTACCTCAGTTTGTTTTAGTGTAACTTTAGTATCCAATTATAGTGTACTTATAATAGTATAGTAAGCAAGCTTATTATCTTATAGACTTCATAATTGTTTTTTTTACTTTTTTGGTCATCTATTGTTATTAATTATTCTAGTTAATTTTTTACATTCCTAGTTCCCATTAAGTTTTTTTTTTCTTTTTACTTAAAATTACCATTAAGTTTATTTTACTTTAGAATTTTTAATCTACTTTTTTCTTTGTTTTCTATTTTGTAATTTGCCATTCTTACCTTGTTTTCCTGCAATCAGCCTTTTTATGCAGACAAGTATAGACCCAGAACTAAACCTCTTATCCACTATCTATGACAATCATCACTTCAATGATCAAAATTGCAGATATTTTACAGCACATGATGTAAACAATGTATTAACAGATAATCTCAATATCTCTGTAATCAACTTGAACGTTAGATCCCTAGGTAAACACTTCGATGATGTTAGTGCCTTGATTGAAACTATTGACAACAAATTCTCTTTTATTATACTTACTGAAACGTGGTTGAAAGAAGATAATACTCAACTCTTTAACATGCCTAACTACTCGGCCATTCACAACTGTCGTCTAATGCAGAGAGGTGGTGGTACTGCTCTTTACTACCACCAAGAACTAACATGCTTAAAAATAATTAGAACTAGAGACTGCTGTGGGGAGTATATCTTCGCCAGTTTCAGAGTCAAGGGTGCCGAGTCTGTCCTGTCTGTGGGTGCAGTCTATAGAATTCCTAACACTGATGTGTCTGAATTCAACTCAAACCTTAGAAATCTAATACTAGATAACAGATTGAACAAAAACCATCTAATTATCGCAGGGGACTTTAATATTGACCTCTGAGAGCCTGAACACCCTACTGCTGTTAGCTTCCTCAACTGTATGAATTCCTGCCTCCTAATACCCTTAATCACTAGACCAACTAGAATCACTGATAGTACTGCTACGACTCTAGATCACATCTGGACCAACATAACCTCTCCGCTTACTTCAGGTATAATCACCGATAGCACTACAGACCATTACCCCACATTTCTCTTAACTAACATTAGCAAACCACCTCTAGAGACAAGGGAGTTAAGCTTTAGGCTGCACAATGAAACTGCTATAAACAATTTTATAACTGCTGCTGATAATGTCAACTGGGAGTCCGAGTTAGGTAACATAGGGGACATCAACCTAGCAGTGAAATCTTTTCTACAAACAACTCTTAGCCTTTATAACACCCACTGTCCTATGCTTACAAAACAAGTCACAAGCAAAAGACTTAACAATCCTTGGCTTACAAAGGGAATACTTAAATCCATTAACAAAAAACACGACCTTGAGAAGAAGTATAGGCTAGGAACAGTCTCCAAAGAATTCTCAAAGAATTACTCGTTATTGCTATCTAAAATAATTAGACGAGCCAAAACTAAATACTATGAAGATAAATTTACCCAAATAAAGAGCAACATTAAAAAAACTTGGAGCACAATTTCACAAATATTGGGATCAAAGAAGATTTTAAATAACAAACCAACACTCCTTTCCAATAACGTTGGTCAGCTTTCAGCCTCTGATTCTGCTATTGAGTTCAATAGGTTCTTCTCTTCCATTGGGTCATCCCTTGCAAATGATATTCCATCTTCCTGTACTGATGTTAAGGACTATCTTACAGGTAACTATCCACAGTCTCTGTACCTAAAGCCTACTAGTTCCACTGATGTCAATGAAATAATCCTTTCCCTTAAAACCAAGTCTAGTGCCCTCGAGGAGATACCAACTTTAATTTACAAAAAAGCCTCCAGATCTCTAGCCCCTGCTATTGCATTGCTCTTCAACAAGTCACTTGAACTCCAAACCTTTCTTGACATTCTAAAAAAAGCAAGAGTAACCCCTGTCTACAAATGTGGTGATCTCACTGATGTTAACAACTACAGACCTATATCAATCCTGCCTAACTTGTCAAAAATATTCGAAAAGCTAATCTACAAGCAGCTTTACTCTTTTCTAGCCAAACACAATATACTTAGCTCTTGTCAATATGGCTTCAGACCCAAAAAAAGCACTAACGATGCACTTATTAGTATGATTAACTTAATTCACGCAGCTCTTGATAAAAAGGAGTTTCCTGTTGGGTTATTTGTGGACCTGCGTAAGGCTTTTGACACTGTCAACCATCAAAACCTTCTTCTTAAATTACATCATTATGGAGTCAGAGGACACTCCCTGCAATACCTCAAATCTTATCTTACTGACAGGCTCCAGTATGTTTCTGTGAATAATACAATTTCTCCCACCCTACCCATCAACATTGGTGTTCCTCAGGGCAGCATACTTGGCCCTCTCCTCTTTCTCATCTACATTAATGACCTTCCAAATGCCTCCCAACACCTCAAACCAATTCTATTTGCTGACGACACAACCTTCATTTACTCCAGTCCTGACCCCCTTGCTCTAAATGCCACAGTAAATACTGAGCTAGAGAAAGTCCATCTTTGGCTAACTGCCAACAAACTCACCCTTAACATTGACAAAACGTTTTATATTCTGTTTGGCAATAAATCCTCTAATCAGATAAATCTCAAAATAAACAATACCCAAATTTGTAACAAATTAGATGGCAAATTCCTTGGCGTTCTCATCGACCACAAGCTGAATTTCCAGGGTCACATTCTAAATATATAAAAAAAAGTTTCAAAAACTGTTGGCATTCTTTCTAAGATCAGATATTATGTACCCCGCCCTGCCCTGGTTACTCTCTATTACTCCCTCATCTATCCATACCTCAACTATGGTATTTGTGCTTGGGGTTCTACTACCCAAAATCATTTACGTCCTCTTATTACTCAACATAAAGCTGCTATTAGGACAATATCCAACTCTGGCCCCAGACATCACTCGGTACCCTTACTCAAATCTCTGAATATGTTAGATATTAAGTCACTGCACATTCTCTCTTGTGTATTATACATATATAAAACGCTGAACTGTAATGCCAATCCTGACCTCAAAAGCTTCATTGAAGGTTGTAACAGAACCCATGAGCACCACACCAGGAATAAATACAGTTTTGATATTCCTAGAGTACGACTTAATCAAACTAGAAATGCTCTACAAATCAAGGGACCCAGAATGTGGAATGACCTTCCCAACCATGTTAAAGACTGTACCTCTCTCAACCAGTTTAAGATAAAAACTAAACACTACCTAATAAATTCCCTGTAACCCACCTCACTCCTTTATTGTCAACCCATGTCTGTTATTTTATTATTATTATTTTTTTTTTTTTTTTTTTTTTAATCAACACTGTTTGTCAACCTATTGTATTTGTGCTGCTTTTTCAGTCATGTTCCCCCTTTTTTTATCTTTATTTGTATTTGTTTTCAACACTTTTTATTCTTTATGCTCAAATAGTATTAAGTTCTAGATATTAATGTTTTTCTTGCCCGAAACGCATTGCGTAATAGTGGCTTTAGGCATTGTATGTACTAGCTCTATCTATATATCAATCCATTAATGTAACATCACTTGTATGTATGTACCTTACCTGAATAAACATATTTATTTATTTATTTATTTATAACCTCTCCGCTTACTTCAGGTATAATCACCGATAGCACTACAGACCATTACCCCACATTTCTCTTAACTAACTTTAACAAACCACCTCTAGAGACAAGGGAGTTAAGTTTTAGGCTGCACAATGAAACTGCTATAGACAATTTTATAACTGCTGCTGATAATGTCAACTGGGAGTCCGAGTTAGGTAACATAGGGGATATTAACCTAGCATAAGAACATAAGAACAAAGGTAACTGCAGAAGGCCTATTGGCCCATACGAGGCAGCTCCTATCTATAACCACCCAATCCCACTCATATACTTGTCCAACCCGCGCTTGAAACAATCGAGGGACCCCATCTCCACCACGTTACGCGGTAATTGGTTCCACAAATCAACAACCCTGTTACCGAACCAGTATTTACCCAAGTCTTTCCTAAATCAGTCAGTCAGGTGCTGTCACAGTGAGAGGTTGTGTTAGCTGGAGCTCTGGAGTAACATTATTATTGCAATAATGGAATGATTAGTGAAGGATTTGGTGAGTTTGGTTGGAGCTCTGAAAGCAGAGATGGATTCCCTGCGGGAGGAGGTACGACGGCTGAGACTTCGGGAGGAAACGAAGGAGGAGACCAGTGTTGACGAGACCTTATCGTGGAGAGTCGTGAAGGACAGGGGGTCTTAAGAAGACCTTGACAAGGCCGCCTACAGACGCCCTAAGGACAGCAAATTCATTTGCCGTGTTGGAGGACGAGTGCTGTGGTGCACCTGCAGTGAGGAAATCAGCGAGGAGCGGCGGAGCGCAGGCTGCTCAGAAAGTTAATGAGGTACCGAAGCGAATTTTGGTTGTGGGAGATTCCCAGGTGAGGTATTTAGACAGAACGTTTTGTGCCAGAGATAGGGGGAACAGATTAAGGGTTTGCTATCCGGGAGCTGGAATTGGTGATATTGTTGGAAACATGAATGATATTATGACGGGAAATGGGAACAAACCCATTATTTGTATTAGTGCAGGGGGTAATGATGTTGGGCGAGTTAGGAGTGAGGAACTAATACAGAGATTCAGGACAGCCATTGAATTAGTTAGGAGCAAGGGAGGAATCCCGATCATATGTGGCATTCTTCCAAGAAAGGGAGTGGGAAATGAATGGATGTCGAGGGCACTTGGTGTCAATTGCCGGCTGGAAAGATATTGCAAATCAAATGCAATATCTTTCATAGACAACTGGGAACACTTCTATGGAAGAAATGAAATGTATGCTCGTGATGGGGTGCATCTATCGAGGGCTGGGGTTGTTGCTGTTGCGAACTCGTTGGAACCAGTGGTTAGAGGTGTTTGTTTGGGTTTAAACTGTTAGTAGATAGTGGTATGGGAATTGATTTGGAGGAAGGAGGTAATAAAAGTATGTGTTCGTGGGAGAAAAGAATTGGCAAAATGATCAGGGAAAGAAAAGGGCCTCAAAATAACAATTCACTTAGGATATATTACACTAACAGTAGAAGTCTAAGAAATAAAATTAATGAATTAAATGCTCTTGTCTGCACAGAAAAAATAGATATTATTGCACTTACCGAAACGTGGATGAATGTAGAAAATAGAGAACTATTAGCTGAATATCAGACAAATGGATTTAAACTATTCACACAGATAGATATATTAGACGAGGAGGGGGAGTAGCCATATATGTTAGGGACAATTTGAAAACAAGTGATCATTTGAATTTCATCATGGAATTCCAATTGAATCGATCCAGCAATGCTGCTCAGTGTAGGAAAAGACCATCGATAATGGATACTAGTTCTGAAAGTGACGGCGAGTAGCATCACGTGAATAAGGCAAACAGGACAAGCCACTCCATGACGACCCATCGCCCATTAATCTCTCCAGCTTCTCCAGCTCTCCCAGCGCCACAGACTAGATCTACGCTTCCAATCTTCAAAGTGCAGCACACCGAAGGTAAGTCTTCCTACGCTACTGTAGTGGACCTGGAAAAAGAGTACCCCCAGCTCCAGGTCAGAGCAAAACCTAATCTCAAAGGAGAATACATTCTGAGGCCTAAAGACGAGTCGGCCGCTACGATTCTAAAAAATTACGCAAAATGTGAGCAACTGAAACCAGAGGATAAAATAAGTAAAATCATTGTCCTCCACTATCCCTTGCATATGGCCCTTGGCCATCTCGAAAAGCTGAACTATGTGGTGTCAGCAGAGAGATGCCAAGTACGAACCACAAAACAGGAAACTCGACAAGTCCTTCTCACAGTAAGAGGACAGATCCCGGAGAAACTTGACCTTGGAGTCTGGGGCGTGTTCCAACACAGGCCTTACGCCCCAGAAACCCTAAGATGCTTCAGATGTCAGAGTCACAATATATACCCCCAGTCCATTCTAACCAATCATGTCTCCTAAAAATGTGACTGTGCAGGGAAATAAGGACAACAAACCCCTTAACAAGGCATCCATCCCGGCCAACTCTAACAACATTCGTGTTTCTCCGTCTGGAAGCTCTGGGGTCCGTGGCGGCGGTGCTGCCCTCCCTTCCACCCCATTGAGCCAGGGAGCGGTGTCCTCTCAACCCTCTCCTATGAACACGCTAACATCCCAGTTTAAGCAACTCAAGCGAGCTTCCGGTCCCTCACCGGAATTCCCTAACTGGACCGAGAATCAGTGGTTCAAAAAGTTGTGCCTAGTCCTCGAGTCTCAAAATGCTATCATCTTGAGTCTTCTTAATGAGAATCTAGCGAACAGCGCTAATTTCCAACATCAACAACAAGAAATAACCCTCCTCCGCGAGGATATTAGAAACTTTAAGGCTAGCCAAGGCCAACTACAGCATGATTTGAATGATCTCCGTGAGGAAATCAATCTTCTGAAAACTGATGAAGCCATAAAAAAACAGGAGGAAGCTCTCAGCAAAATGACTGCATGTATCAGTACATTATCAGCCCAACGTTCTGTCTCCCAGGAAGAACAAGACCAGCAAAAGCTGCTAGACTCTGTTATTGTGTCGTCCCAAGATATACCTGTGGAACATGAAGGTGAAAATTGTGTCGAAATAGCTCAGGATCTCTTAAAAAACAAATTGCAGCTCATTCTAAACAAAACTGACGTTATTGCTGCCTACAGAGTAGGCAAAAAGAATCCATCAGGTCAAAACCAACGGAAAATTCGCCTGAAGCTGTCTTCCCAGTTCACGAAATCCCATCTAGTCCGGACAGCTGCATCCCAACGGAAGGGATTATACATCAACGAGTGCTTGACTAGGAACAGACAGCAACTCCTCTACCGCCTGCGTCAAATCCGTCAACAAAACCCAGATGCGATTCATCAGTGCTTCGTTAGAGATGGACTGATAAAGGTGAGAAAAACCGCAGAGGGCAAAATGTTTACAATTACTAAAGAAGAGAACCTCAACACTTTCCTCTCCCAATGTGGTTTGTCTCACCATAGTATCACTCTCAATGAATTAACTTAATTAACCCCCTGTCAACTAGTGGGGCTAGGTATCCTAAGTCTCCTTGGTTCATTTTCTGACTTAATTTTTAACTTACTCTTAACTAGTCATTTACTGAAATTATTTAATTGAGTGCATTAATAGTTCTTCAGGTCTTATTAATTATACAGTCATAACTGAACTATTTATAGTTAATAATCATTAGCTTAAATTTGCCTATGTTTATTATTCAACTTTTCTTTGATTTCATTTATTACCTAGGTTGCCTAGCCTCGCCATGCTCCCTTACTCCATTGTACCCCTGGCTTTGCCTGCATCTCAAATTGCAAATTGTTACTTACAGTGTACCTGAGAGCACTTGTAAGCAATCTACCTCATTTTTCATTTTTGCTCAATTTGTTTTTGTATTGCTTAGTCTTGTTTATATTTTTGTTTTGTATTTCAATATCTTGTGTTTTGTATAGTCCATGTTTATATGTTTTTTCTTTAATCTCATTTATTACCTAGGTTGCCTAGACTAACCATACTCCCTTACTCCATTGTACCCCTGTAAGCCCCTTGTAAGCTAACTTTTTTTTTATTCATTTTGTGTTTGTTTTGTACAGTATTGTGTACATTTTTTTCCCTATTTTATAGCTTATTTCTACCTTGTAATTTGCCTTTCTTTCCTTGTTTTTCCTGCAATCAGCTTTTTTTATGCAGACAAGTATAGACCCAGAACTTAACCTCTTATCCACTATCTATGACAATCATCACTTTAATGATCTAAATTGCAGATATTTTGCAGCACATGATGTAAACAATGTATTAACTCATAATCACAATATCTCTGTAATCAATTTGAACATTAGATCCCTAGGTAAACACTTCGATGATGTTAGTGCCTTGATTGAAACTATTGACAACAAATTCTCTTTTATTATACTTACTGAAACATGGTTGAAAGAGGATACTACTCAACTCTTTAACATGCCTAACTACTCAGCAATTCACAACTGTCGTCAACTTCAGAGAGGTGGTGGCACTGCTCTTTACTACCACCAAGAACTAACATGCTTAAAAGAAATTAGAACTAGAGACTGCTATGGGGAGTATATCTTCGCCAGCTTCAGAGTCAAAGGTGCCGAGTCTGTCCTGTCTGTGGGTGCAGTTTATAGAATTCCTAACACTGATGTGTCCGAATTCAACTCAAACCTTAGAAATCTAATACTTGATAACAGACTGAACAAAAACCACCTAATTATTGCAGGGGACTTTAATATTGACCTCTGCGAGCCAGAACACCCTACTGCTGTTAGCTTCCTCAACTGTATGAATTCCTGCTTCCTCATACCCTTAATCACTAGACCTACTAGAATCACTGATAGCACTGCCACGACTCTAGATCACATCTGGACCAACATAACCTCTCTGCTTACTTCAGGTATAATCACCGATAGCACTACAGACCATTACCTCACATTTCTCTTAACTAACATTAGCAAACCACCTCTTGAGTCAAGAGAGATACGTTTTAGACTGCACAATGAAACTGCTATAGACAATTTTATAACTGCTGCTGATAATGTCAACTGGGAGTCCGAGTTAGGTAACATAGAGGACATCAACCTAGCAGTGCAATCTTTTCTTCAAAAAAACTCTTAGCCTTTATAATACCCACTGTCCTATGCTTACAAAACAAGTCACAACCAAAAGGCTCAACAATCCCTGGCTTACAAAGGGAATACTTAAATCTATTAATAAAAAACATGACCTTGAGAAGAAGTATAGGTTAGGAATTGTCTCCAAAGAATTCTCAAAGAATTACTCATTATTGCTATCTAAGATAATTAGACGAGCCAAAACTAAATACTACGAAGATAAATTTACCCAAATAAAGAGCAACATTAAACAAACTTGGAACACAATTTCACAAATATTGGGATCAAAGAAGTCTTTAAATAACAAACCGACTCTCCTGTCTAATAACGATGGTCAGCTTTCAGCCTCTGATTCTGCTGTTGAGTTCAATAGGTTCTTCTCTTCCATTGGTTCATCCCTTGCAAATGATATTCCATCTTCCAGTACTAACATTAAGGACTATCTTACAGGTAACTATCCACAGTCTCTGTACCTAAAGCCTATTAATTCCACTGACGTCAATGAGATAATCCTTTCCCTTAAAACCAAGTCTGGTGCCCTTGAGGAGATACCAACTTTAATTTACAAAAAAGCCTCCAGATCTTTAGCCCCTGCTATTGCTTTGCTCTTCAACAAGTCACTTGAACTCCAAACCTTTCCAGATATTCTAAAAAAAAGCGAGAGTAACGCCTGTCCACAAATGTGGTGATCTCACAGATGTTAACAACTACAGACCTATATCAATCCTGCCAAACTTGTCAAAAATTTTTGAAAAACTAATCTATAAGCAGCTTTACTCATATCTAGCCAAACTCAATATACTTAGCCCTTGTCAATATGGCTTCAGACCCAAAAAAAGCACTAACGATGCACTTATTAGTATGCTTAACTCGATTCATACAGCTCTTGATAAAAATGAGTTCCCTGTTGGGTTATTTGTGGACCTGCGTAAAGCTTTTGATACTGTCAACCACCAAAACCTTCTTCTTAAATTACATCATTATGGAGTCAGAGGACACTCCCTACAATACCTCAAATCCTACCTTGCTGACAGGCTCCAATATGTTTCTGTGAATAATACAATTTCTCCCACCCTACCCATCAACATTGGTGTTCTTCAGGGCAGCATACTTGGCCCTCTCCTCTTTCTCATCTACATTAATGACCTTCCAAATGCCTCCCAACACCTCAAACCAATTCTATTTGCTGACGACACAACCTTCATTTACTCCAGTCCTGACCCCCTTGCTCTAAATGCCACAGTAAATACTGAGCTAAATAAAGTCCATCTTTGGCTAACTGCCAACAAACTCACCCTTAACATTGACAAAACTTTCTATATTCTGTTTGGCAACAAATCCTCTAATCAAATAAATCTCAAAATAAACAATACCCAAATTTGTAACAAATTAGATGGCAAATTCCTTGGCATTCTCATTGACCACAAGCTGAATTTCCAGGGTCACATTCCAAATATATCAAAAAAAGTTTCAAAGACTGTGGGCATCCTTTCTAAGATCAGATATTATGTACCACGCCCTGCCCTGGTGACTCTTTATTACTCCCTTATCTATCCATATCTCAACTATGGTATTTGTGCTTGGGGCTCTACCACCCAAAATCACTTACGTCCTCTAATTACTCAACACAAAGCTGCTATTAGGACAATATCCAACTCTGGCCCCAGGCATCATTCGGTACCCCTACTCAAATCTCTGAATATGTTAGACATTAAGTCACTGCACATTCTCTCATGTGTATTATACATATATAAAACGCTAAACTATAATGCCAATCCTGATCTCAAAAGCTTCATAGAAGGATGTAACAGAACCCATGAGCACCACACCAGAAATAAATACAGTTTTGATATTCCTAGAGTACGACTTAATCAAACTAGAAATGCTCTACAAATCAAGGGGCCCAGAATGTGGAATGACCTTCCCAACCATGTTAAAGACTGTACCTCTCTCAACCAGTTTAAGTTAAAAACGAAGCTATACCTAATAAAATCCCTGTAACCTACCTGACCCTTCTATTGTCAACCAATGTCTGTTTTTCTTTAAAGAGCGCTGTTTGTCGACATAATTGTATTTGTGCTGCTTTTTCATCTATGTTTTCATTTCTTGTTTTCATTCTACTCAATTAGTATTAAGCTTGTCATTTAAGTTTATCATGCCCGAAACGCTTTGCGTAATAGTGGCTTTAGGCATTGTATGTACTAGCTCTACCTATAAGTCAACCAATCTTTGTAAAAATTTATTGTATGTATGTACCTTACCTAAATAAACATTTTATTTTATTTTATTTTTTTATTTTTTATTTCTGTAATGGTGGAGTTTAAGTAAGAGGTAGTCATGATTAACAGTATCAAAAGCTCAGGTCGATGAAGAGTCCAATCGGAAGCTCACTTTTGTCAAGGGCTGAGTAGATTAAGTCAAGCAGACTAACAATTGCATCATTGGTACTCTTTTGGGAGCGGAAGCCAAACTGACAGGGACTTAGTATATTGAATTTTACGAGACAGGAGTAGAGCTGTTTGTAAATAATTTTTTCAAATATTTTTGATAATATAGGTAGATTTGGTATGGGTCTGTAATTATTTATGTCTGCCGTGTTACCTCCTTTATGAACTGGCGTTACTCTTGCTTTTTTAAGGATGTCAAGGAAGGTATGACACTCTAGAGATTTATTGAACAGCAAAGCTATGGGTGGTGCAAGGGCATGGGAGGCACTCTTGTATACCATCGACGGTATTTCATTAATGTTCCCAGCTTTGGTTTTTAGTGAGTGAATGATGGACACAACATCTGTAGGGCTGACCGGTAAGAGGAGAAGAGAGTTTGGGTAGCTGCCTGGAAAGATATGTGGTAACACGTGTCTGAGTCTACGGATTTTACGGGCAAGGTTAGCACCAATCGATGAAAAGAAGCTATTAAATTCAGTTGCTATTTCAAGATGTGTTGCAGGTGTATAACCATCCTTGGAGATTTTTATCTTATTATGTGAATGTTGTTTAGCTCCTAGGATGTTAGAGATGGCTCTCCATGTGCTTTTCATGTTGCCTTTTGCTTATTTGAATCTATTCTCGTAATAGGAACGCTTTGCTCTTCTTATTATACTGGTAAGCACTGACGAGTACCTCTTAACTACTGCCTTTGTAACTAGCCCAATCCTAAGTTTATTTCATATTCATGTTTCTTGTCGATTGCTTTAAGTAAGCCATTAGTGAGCCAGGGATTATTTAACCTTTTGCCACTTGCTTGCTTGGTGAGGAGAGGATAATAAGTATTGTAAAGGCTTAGTATTTTGGAAAGGAAGATGCTAGTTAACTTTTTTATATCCTGTGTATTGTTAAATTCAGATTCCCAGTTTATATTGTGGAGGGCATTTGTGAGATTACCTATTGCTGCTTCACTGTGTAACCTAAAGGTAAGTTTCTTGTTGGCTGGAGGTGTTATGGCCACGTCGGCTACAAGGAAGGTATGATAGTGGTCAGTTGTTGTGTCAGTGATTATACCAGATGTAAGGGGGAGCTGTTATGTTGGTCCATAAGTGATCCAGGGTAGTGGCCGATGGTTGAGTGACTCGGGTGGTCCTGGTGATTGTGGGGATGAGCATACAGGAATTCATGCTGTTAAGGAAATAGTCTACTTGAGGGCTATTTTGTTGCCTGAGGTCAATACTGAAGTCACCTCCCAGAACTATGGGATTTTTGTTGAGGTTGTTGTTTATGATAAGATTCCTCTATTCCTCATATTCTATTGTGCACAATCGTTTTGGTGGTACAGTAAAGCACTCAATCTGGGATTTATGAGAGTGTGCTCGTAACGTGACCTCTGTGTCAGTAGTCCAAAGGGATTATGGGGTTGTTAATGTGTGTGGTGAGAGCTCTTAACCGTCCTTGACCTGCCACTAGTGAGAGGGACAGGTGACGTGTTGTGTGTGTGTACAAGTGAACTATAACACATTGACAATTAGGCTGTTAACGTCTAAGTGTAGTTAATGAATTGATTGATCATTAATGTCCGTGTGACACTGTGTTTCTATCTCATTCCAGAGGACCAGTAAGACTAAGTCATTGATTTTTGATTGTTTCTCTTTAGATTATTTCTCATGTGTGTGTGTGCTGATTGTGTTGTGGTATAGAGCGATACTCTTGTTAGTGGCTTAATTGTCTGCTGACACCAGATAATTAATCCTTCAGATTAATTATTTAAAGCCATCTAACGTATTTAATGAAGTCGTTATTGTCATTGATTGTTAGCTATCAGTTTGACACTGTATTGAGTTGTTAATTGATTGTTTCATCTATTCTGATAAACAATAATTAAACGTATTGAAGTGACTGCTAATTGTCAGGGTGACAGTGTATTAGCGTAACTACACACAGAAATCACAATAGCGTGATGCATCAATGAACAAATCCACAAGGGCCGTGACGAGGATTCGAACCTACGTCTAAGAGCATCCCAGACGCTGCCTTAATCGACTGAGCTACGACATGGTCAAAAGAGTTGAAACCAGAAGTACTACTGAACTTACTCGGATCCTGCAGCCTCCCCGAGACACAAACCAGGATTTTACACAACTCCCCCCATGCACTCGAGCTATGTCATGGTCTCTTGACCATGTCGTAGCTCAGTCGATTAAGGCAGCGTCTGGGATGCTCTCAGACGTAGGTTCGAATCCTCGTCACGGCCCTTGTGGATTTGTTTATTAGCGTAACTCTATGATTCACCACTGTGGGGCAGTGTGTTATTAACGTAAATTAATTGAGTAATTAACTTGTTAATTATGTTTGAATGGCGTCCAAGTGAGGTGCAGTAACGTAGTTGATTGTCTTGGTGACATTGAGTGTTAAAGTAACTGTGGCGAGTGTCTTAGTGACATTTGAGATAATAAAGTAATTACTGAGGTAATTGTCCTGGTGACATTGTTGTTTTATTTCACGTGTTCCTGTCATGTGTTGGTGTTTGACCTGACCAGAGTGTACACGAAGTGTCTCAGGTTAGTTCATTGTTGTTGATGACCTGTCCAGTGGGTCGAGGCCTTGTGTCTGTATACATCTGTCAGGTGGTGGGTCAAGGACACCTGCTACAACAGTGGGTCGAGGCCTTGTGTCACTACACACCTGTCAGGTGGTGGGTCAAGGACACCTGCTACAACAGTGGGTCGAGGCCTTGTGTCTGTATACACCTGTCAGGTGGTGGGTCAAGGTCACCTGCTACAACAGTGGGTCGAGGCCTTGTGTCACTACACACCTGTCAGGTGGTGGGTCAAGGACACCTGCTACAACAGTGGGTCGAGGCCTTGTGTCTGTATACACCTGTCAGGTGGTGGGTCAAGGACACCTGCTACAACAGTGGGTCGAGGCCTTGTGTCTGTATACACCTGTCAGGTGGTGGGTCAAGGTCACCTGCTACAACAGTGGGTCGAGGCCTTGTGTCTGTATACACCTGTCAGGTGGTGGGTCAAGGTCACCTGCTACAACAGTGGGTCGAGACCTTGTGTCTGTATACACCTGTCAGGTGGTGGGTCAAGGTCACCTGCTACAACAGTGGGTCGAGGCCTTGTGTCTGTATACACCTGTCAGGTGGTGGGTCAAGGTCACCTGCTACAACAGTGGGTCGAGGCCTTGTGTCACTACACACCTGTCAGGTGGTGGGTCAAGGTCACCTGGTACAACAGTGGGTCGAGGCCTTGTGTCTGTATACATCTGTCAGGTGGTGGGTCAAGGACACCTGCTACAACAGTGGGTCGAGGCCTTGTGTCACTACACACCTGTCAGGTGGTGGGTCAAGGACACCTGCTACAACAGTGGGTCGAGGCCTTGTGTCACTACACACCTGTCAGGTGGTGGGTCAAGGACACCTGCTACAACAGTGGGTCGAGGCCTTGTGTCTGTATACACCTGTCAGGTGGTGGGTCAAGGTCACCTGCTACAACAGTGGGTCGAGGCCTTGTGTCACTACACACCTGTCAGGTGGTGGGTCAAGGACACCTGCTACAACAGTGGGTCGAGGCCTTGTGTCTGTATACACCTGTCAGGTGGTGGGTCAAGGACACCTGCTACAACAGTGGGTCGAGGCCTTGTGTCTGTATACACCTGTCAGGTGGTTGGTCAAGGTCACCTGCTACAACAGTGGGTCGAGGCCTTGTGTCACTACACACCTGTCAGGTGGTGGGTCAAGGACACCTGCTACAACAGTGGGTCGAGGCCTTGTGTCTGTATACACCTGTCAGGTGGTGGGTCAAGGACACCTGCTACAACAGTGGGTCGAGGCCTTGTGTCTGTATACACCTGTCAGGTGGTGGGTCAAGGACACCTGCTACAACAGTGGGTCGAGGCCTTGTGCCTGTATACACCTGTCAGGTGGTGGGTCAAGGTCACCTGCTACAACAGTGGGTCGAGGCCTTGTGTCACTACACACCTTTCAGGTGGTGGGTCAAGGACACCTGCTACAACAGTGGGTCGAGGCCTTGTGTCTGTATACACCTGTCAGGTGGTGGGTCAAAGACACCTGCTACAACAGTGGGTCGAGGCCTTGTGTCTGTATACACCTGTCAGGTGGTGGGTCAAGGACACCTGCTACAACAGTGGGTCGAGGCCTTGTGTCACTACACATCTGTCAGGTGGTGGGTCAAGGACACCTGCTACAACAGTGGGTCGAGGCCTTGTGTCACTACACACCTGTCAGGTGGTGGGTCAAGGTCACCTGGTACAACAGTGGGTCGAGGCCTTGTGTCTGTATACATCTGTCAGGTGGTGGGTCAAGGACACCTGCTACAACAGTGGGTCGAGGCCTTGTGTCACTACACACCTGTCAGGTGGTGGGTCAAGGACACCTGTTACAACAGTGGGTCGAGGCCTTGTGTCACTACACACCTGTCAGGTGGTGGGTCAAGGACACCTGCTACAACAGTGGGTCGAGGCCTTGTGTCACTACACATCTGTCAGGTGGTGGGTCAAGGACACCTGCTACAACAGTGGGTCGAGGCCTTGTGTCACTACACACCTGTCAGGTGGTGGGTCAAGGACACCTGCTACAACAGTGGGTCGAGGCCTTGTGTCACTACACACCTGTCAGGTGGTGGGTCAAGGACACCTGCTACAACAGTGGGTCGAGGCCTTGTGTCTGTATACACCTGTCAGGTGGTGGGTCAAGGACACCTGTTACAACAGTGGGTCGAGGCCTTGTGTCACTACACACCTGTCAGGTGGTGGGTCAAGGACACCTGCTACAACAGTGGGTCGAGGCCTTGTGTCTGTATACATCTGTCAGGTGGTGGGTCAAGGACACCTGCTACAACAGTGGGTCGAGACCTTGTGTCTGTATACACCTGTCAGGTGGTGGGTCAAGGTCACCTGCTACAACAGTGGGTCGAGGCCTTGTGTCTGTATACACCTGTCAGGTGGTGGGTCAAGGTTACCTGCTACAACAGTGGGTCGAGGCCTTGTGTCACTACACACCTGTCAGGTGGTGGGTCAAGGTCACCTGGTACAACAGTGGGTCGAGGCCTTGTGTCTGTATACATCTGTCAGGTGGTGGGTCAAGGACACCTGCTACAACAGTGGGTCGAGGCCTTGTGTCACTACACACCTGTCAGGTGGTGGGTCAAGGACACCTGTTACAACAGTGGGTCGAGGCCTTGTGTCACTACACACCTGTCAGGTGGTGGGTCAAGGACACCTGCTACAACAGTGGGTCGAGGCCTTGTGTCACTACACATCTGTCAGGTGGTGGGTCAAGGACACCTGCTACAACAGTGGGTCGAGGCCTTGTGTCACTACACACCTGTCAGGTGGTGGGTCAAGGACACCTGCTACAACAGTGGGTCGAGGCCTTGTGTCACTACACACCTGTCAGGTGGTGGGTCAAGGACACCTGCTACAACAGTGGGTCGAGGCCTTGTGTCTGTATACACCTGTCAGGTGGTGGGTCAAGGACACCTGTTACAACAGTGGGTCGAGGCCTTGTGTCACTACACACCAGTCAGGTGGTGGGTCAAGGACACCTGCTACAACAGTGGGTCGAGGCCTTGTGTCTGTATACATCTGTCAGGTGGTGGGTCAAGGACACCTGCTACAACAGTGGGTCGAGACCTTGTGTCTGTATACACCTGTCAGGTGGTGGGTCAAGGTCACCTGCTACAACAGTGGGTCGAGGCCTTGTGTCTGTATACACCTGTCAGGTGGTGGGTCAAGGTCACCTGCTACAACAGTGGGTCGAGGCCTTGTGTCACTACACACCTGTCAGGTGGTGGGTCAAGGTCACCTGCTACAACAGTGGGTCGAGGCCTTGTGTCTGTATACATCTGTCAGGTGGTGGGTCAAGGACACCTGCTACAACAGTGGGTCGAGGCCTTGTGTCACTACACACCTGTCAGGTGGTGGGTCAAGGACACCTGCTACAACAGTGGGTCGAGGCCTTGTGTCACTACACACCTGTCAGGTGGTGGGTCAAGGACACCTGCTACAACAGTGGGTCGAGGCCTTGTGTCTGTATACACCTGTCAGGTGGTGGGTCAAGGTCACCTGCTACAACAGTGGGTCGAGGCCTTGTGTCACTACACACCTGTCAGGTGGTGGGTCAAGGACACCTGCTACAGCAGTGGGTCGAGGCCTTGTGTCTGTATACACCTGTCAGGTGGTGGGTCAAGGACACCTGCTACAACAGTGGGTCGAGGCCTTGTGTCTGTATACACCTGTCAGGTGGTGGGTCAAGGTCACCTGCTACAACAGTGGGTCGAGGCCTTGTGTCTGTATACACCTGTCAGGTGGTGGGTCAAGGTCACCTGCTACAACAGTGGGTCGAGGACCTTGTGTCCTGTATACACCTGTCAGGTGGTGGGTCAAGGTCACCTGCTACAACAGTGGGTCGAGGCCTTGTGTCTGTATACACCTGTCAGGTGGTGGGTCAAGGTCACCTGCTACAACAGTGGGTCGAGGCCTTGTGTCACTACACACCTGTCAGGTGGTGGGTCAAGGTCACCTGCTACAACAGTGGGTCGAGGCCTTGTGTCTGTATACATCTGTCAGGTGGTGGGTCAAGGACACCTGCTACAACAGTGGGTCGAGGCCTTGTGTCACTACACACCTGTCAGGTGGTGGGTCAAGGACACCTGCTACAACAGTGGGTCGAGGCCTTGTGTCACTACACACCTGTCAGGTGGTGGGTCAAGGACACCTGCTACAACAGTGGGTCGAGGCCTTGTGTCTGTATACACCTGTCAGGTGGTGGGTCAAGGTCACCTGCTACAACAGTGGGTCGAGGCCTTGTGTCACTACACACCTGTCAGGTGGTGGGTCAAGGACAACTGCTACAACAGTGGGTCGAGGCCTTGTGTCTGTATACACCTGTCAGGTGGTGGGTCAAGGACACCTGCTACAACAGTGGGTCGAGGCCTTGTGTCTGTATACACCTGTCAGGTGGTTGGTCAAGGTCACCTGCTACAACAGTGGGTCGAGGCCTTGTGTCACTACACACCTGTCAGGTGGTGGGTCAAGGACACCTGCTACAACAGTGGGTCGAGGCCTTGTGTCTGTATACACCTGTCAGGTGGTGGGTCAAGGACACCTGCTACAACAGTGGGTCGAGGCCTTGTGTCTGTATACACCTGTCAGGTGGTGGGTCAAGGACACCTGCTACAACAGTGGGTCGAGGCCTTGTGCCTGTATACACCTGTCAGGTGGTGGGTCAAGGTCACCTGCTACATCAGTGGGTCGAGGCCTTGTGTCACTACACACCTGTCAGGTGGTGGGTCAAGGACACCTGCTACAACAGTGGGTCGAGGCCTTGTGTCACTACACACCTGTCAGGTGGTGGGTCAAGGTCACCTGCTACAACAGTGGGTCGAGGCCTTGTGTCACTACACACCTGTCAGGTGGTGGGTCAAGGACACCTGCTACAACAGTGGGTCGAGGCCTTGTGTCACTACACACCTGTCAGGTGGTGGGTCAAGGACACCTGCTACAACAGTGGGTCGAGGCCTTGTGTCACTACACACCTGTCAGGTGGTGGGTCAAGGTCACCTGCTACAACAGTGGGTCGAGGCCTTGTGTCACTACACACCTGTCAGGTGGTGGGTCAAGGACACCTGCTACAACAGTGGGTCGAGGCCTTGTGTCACTACACACCTGTCAGGTGGTGGGTCAAGGACACCAGCTACAACAGTGGGTCGAGGCCTTGTGTCACTACACACCTGTCAGGTGGTGGGTCAAGGACACCTGCTACAACAGTGGGTCGAGGCCTTGTGTCTGTATACATCTGTCAGGTGGTGGGTCAAGGACACCTGCTACAACAGTGGGTCGAGGCCTTGTGTCACTACACACCTGTCAGGTGGTGGGTCAAGGACACCTGCTACAACAGTGGGTCGAGGCCTTGTGTCAAGGACCCTACAACCCTTCCTACACCCTGTCAGGTGGTGGGTCAAGGACACCTGCTACAACAGTGGGTCGAGGCCTTGTGTCACTACACACCTGTCAGGTGGTGGGTCAAGGACACCTGCTACAACAGTGGGTCGAGGCCTTGTGTCACTACACACTGTCAGGTGGTGGGTCAAGGACACCTGCTACAACAGTGGGTCGAGGCCTTGTGTCACTACACACCTGTCAGGTGGTGGGTCAAGGACACCTGCTACAACAGTGGGTCGAGGCCTTGTGTCACTACACACCTGTCAGGTGGTGGGTCAAGGACACCTGCTACAACAGTGGGTCGAGGCCTTGTGTCACTACACACCTGTCAGGTGGTGGGTCAAGGACACCTGCTACAACAGTGGGTCGAGGCCTTGTGTCACTACACACCTGTCAGGTGGTGGGTCAAGGACACCTGCTACAACAGTGGGTCGAGGCCTTGTGTCACTACACACCTGTCAGGTGGTGGGTCAAGGACACCTGCTACAACAGTGGGTCGAGGCCTTGTGTCACTACACACCTGTCAGGTGGTGGGTCAAGGACACCTGCTACAACAGTGGGTCGAGGCCTTGTGTCACTATACACCTGTCAGGTGGTGGGTCAAGGACACCTGCTACAACAGTGGGTCGAGGCCTTGTGTCTGTACTACACACCTGTCAGGTGGTGGGTCAAGGACACCTGCTACAACAGTGGGTCGAGGCCTTGTGTCACTACACACCTGTCAGGTGGTGGGTCAAGGACACCTGCTACAACAGTGGGTCGAGGCCTTGTGTCACTACACACCTGTCAGGTGGTGGGTCAAGGACACCTGCTACAACAGTGGGTCGAGGCCTTGTGTCACTACACACCTGTCAGGTGGTGGGTCAAGGACACCTGCTACAACAGTGGGTCGAGGCCTTGTGTCACTACACACCTGTCAGGTGGTGGGTCAAGGACACCTGCTACAACAGTGGGTCGAGGCCTTGTGTCACTACACACCTGTCAGGTGGTGGGTCAAGGACACCTGCTACAACAGTGGGTCGAGGCCTTGTGTCACTACACACCTGTCAGGTGGTGGGTCAAGGACACCTGCTACAACAGTGGGTCGAGGCCTTGTGTCACTACACACCTGTCAGGTGGTGGGTCAAGGACACCTGCTACAACAGTGGGTCGAGGCCTTGTGTCACTATACACCTGTCAGGTGGTGGGTCAAGGACACCTGCTACAACAGTGGGTCGAGGCCTTGTGTCACTACACACCTGTCAGGTGGTGGGTCAAGGACACCTGCTACAACAGTGGGTCGAGGCCTTGTGTCTGTATACACCTGTCAGGTGGTGGGTCAAGGTCACCTGCTACAACAGTGGGTCGAGGCCTTGTGTCACTACACACCTGTCAGGTGGTGGGTCAAGGACACCTGCTACAACAGTGGGTCGAGGCCTTGTGTCACTACACACCTGTCAGGTGGTGGGTCAAGGACACCTGCTACAACAGTGGGTCGAGGCCTTGTGTCACTACACACCTGTCAGGTGGTGGGTCAAGGACACCTGCTACAACAGTGGGTCGAGGCCTTGTGTCACTACACACCTGTCAGGTGGTGGGTCAAGGACACCTGCTACAACAGTGGGTCGAGGCCTTGTGTCACTACACACCTGTCAGGTGGTGGGTCAAGGACACCTGCTACAACAGTGGGTCGAGGCCTTGTGTCACTACACACCTGTCAGGTGGTGGGTCAAGGACACCTGCTACAACAGTGGGTCGAGGCCTTGTGTCACTACACACCTGTCAGGTGGTGGGTCAAGGACACCTGCTACAACAGTGGGTCGAGGCCTTGTGTCACTACACACCTGTCAGGTGGTGGGTCAAGGACACCTGCTACAACAGTGGGTCGAGGCCTTGTGTCACTACACACCTGTCAGGTGGTGGGTCAAGGACACCTGCTACAACAGTGGGTCGAGGCCTTGTGTCCTATAACACCTGTCAGGTGGTGGGTCCAAGGACACCTGCTACAACAGTGGGTCGAGGCCTTGGGGGTGTCCCTACACACCTGCTACAAAAGGTAGAGATTGTGTTGTCACGGTCTACCTGCTACAACAGTGGGTCGAGGCCTTGTGTCACTACACACCTGTCAGGTGGGGCGTCAAGGACACCTGCTACAACAGTGGGTCGAGGCCTTGTGTCACTACACACCTGTCAGGTGGTGGGTCAAGGACACCTGCTACAACAGTGGGTCGAGGGCCTTGTGTCACTACACACCTGTCAGGTGGTGGGTCAAGGACACCTGCTACAACAGTGGGTCGAGGCCTTGTGTCACTACACCCCTGTCAGGTGGTGGGGTCAAGGACAACCTGCTACAACAGTGGGTCGAGGCCTTGTGTCCTGTATACACCTGTCAGGTGGTGGGTCAAGGTCACCTGCTACAACAGTGGGTCGAGGCCTTGTGTCCTGTAGACATCTGTCAGGTGGTGGGTCAAGGGACACCTGCTACAACAGTGGGTCGAGGCCTTGTGTCACTACACACCTGTCAGGTGGTGGGTCAAGGACACCTGCTACAACAGTGGGTCGAGGCCTTGTGTCACTACACACCTGTCAGGTGGTGGGTCAAGGACACCTGCTACAACAGTGGGTCGAGGCCTTGTGTCACTACACACCTGTCAGGTGGTGGGTCAAGGACACCTGCTACAACAGTGGTCGAGGCCTTGTGTCACTACACACCTGTCAGGTGGTGGGGTCAAGGACACCTGCTACAACAGTGGGTCGAGGCCTTGTGTCACTATACACCTGTCAGGTGGTGGGTCAAGGACACCTGCTACAACAGTGGGTCGAGGCCTTGTGTCACTACACACCTGTCAGGTGGTGGGTCAAGGACACCTGCTACAACAGTGGGTCGAGGCCTTGTGTCACTACACACCTGTCAGGTGGTAGGGTCAAGGACACCTGCTACAACAGTGGGTCGGAGGCCTTGTGTCACTACACACCTGTCAGGTGGTGGGTCAAGGACACCTGCTACAACAGTGGGTCGAGGCCTTGTGTCACTACACACCTGTCAGGTGGGGGTCAAGGTCACCTGCTACAACAGTGGTCGAGGGCCTTGTGTCTGTATACACCTGTCAGGTGGTGGGTCAAGGACACCTAGCTACAACAGTGGGTCGAAGGGCCCCCCTTTTGTGTCTTACTACACACCTGTCAGGTGGTGGGTCAAGGCACCACCTGCTACAACAGTCGGGTCGAGGCCTTGTGTCCAATACCTACACCTGTCAGGTGGTAGGGTCAGGACACCTGCTACAACAGTGGGTCGAGGGCCTTGTGTCACTACACACATGTCAGGTGGTGGGTCAAGGTCACCTGCTACAACATGGGTCGAGGCCTTGTGTCACTACAACCTGTCAGGTGGTGGGTCAAGACACCTGCTACAACAGTGGTCTGGCCTTGTGTCCAATACACCCTGTAAGGTGGTGTGTCAGACACCTGCTACAACAGTGGTCAGAGGCCTTGTGTCACTACACACCTGTCAGTGTAGGTCAAGAGACACCTGCTACAATCAGTGGGTCGAGGGCCTTGTGTCACTACACCACCTGTCAGGTGGTGGGTCAAGGACACCTGCTACAACAGTGGGTCGAGGCCTTGTGTCACTACACACCTGTCAGGTGGTGGGTCAAGGACACCTGCTACAACAGTGGGTCGAGGCCTTGTGTCACTACACACCTGTCAGGTGGTGGGTCAAGGACACCTGCTACAACAGTGGGTCGAGGCCTTGTGTCACTACACACCTGTCAGGTGGTGGGTCAAGGACACCTGCTACAACAGTGGGTCGAGGCCTTGTGTCACTACACACCTGTCAGTGGTGGGTCAAGGACACCTGCTACAACAGTGGGTCGAGGCCTTGTGTCACTACACCTGTCAGGTGGTGGGTCAAGGACACCTGCTACAACAGTGGGTCGAGGCCTTGTGTCACTACACACCTGTCAGGTGGTGGGTCAAGGACACCTGCTACAACAGTGGGTCGAGGCCTTGTGTCACTACACACTGTCAGGTGGTGGGTCAAGGACACCTGCTACAACAGTGGGTCGAGGCCTTGTGTCACTACACACCTGTCAGGTGGTGGGTCAAGGTCACCTGCTACAACAGTGGGTCGAGGCCTTGTGTCACTACACACCTGTCAGGTGGTGGGTCAAGGACACCTGCTACAACAGTGGGTCGAGGCCTTGTGTCACTACACACCTGTCAGGTGGTGGGTCAAGGACACCTGCTACAACAGTGGGTCGAGGCCTTGTGTCACTACACACCTGTCAGGTGGTGGGTCAAGGACCCTGCTACAACAGTGGGTCGAGGCCTTGTGTCACTACACACCTGTCAGGTGGTGGTCAAGGACACCTGCTACAACAGTGGGTCGAGGCCTTGTGTCACTACACACCTGTCAGGTGGTGGGTCAAGGACACCTGCTACAACAGTGGGTCGAGGCCTTGTGTCACTACACACCTGTCAGGTGGTGGGTCAAGGACACCTGCTACAACAGTGGGTCGAGGCCTTGTGTCACTACACACCTGTCAGGTGGTGGGTCAAGGACACCTGCTACAACAGTGGGTCGAGGCCTTGTGTCACTACACACCTGTCAGGTGGTGGGTCAGGACACCTGCTACAACAGTGGGTCGAGGCCTTGTGTCACTACACACCTGTCAGGTGGTGGGTCAAGGACACCTGCTACAACAGTGGGTCGAGGCCTTGTGTCACTACACACCTGTCAGGTGGGGGGGTCAAGGACACCTGCTACAACAGTGGGTCGAGGCCTTGTGTCACTACACACCTGTCAGGTGGTGGGTCAAGGACACCTGCTACAACAGTGGGTCGAGGCCTTGTGTCTGTATACACCTGTCAGGTGGTGGGTCAAGGACACCTGCTACAACAGTGGGTCGAGGCCTTGTGTCTGTATACACCTGTCAGGTGGTGGGTCAAGGACACCTGCTACAACAGTGGGTCGAGGCCTTGTGTCACTACACACCTGTCAGGTGGTGGGTCAAGGACACCTGCTACAACAGTGGGTCGAGGCCTTGTGTCACTACACACCTGTCAGGTGGTGGGTCAAGGACACCTGCTACAACAGTGGGTCGAGGCCTTGTGTCACTACACCACCTGTCAGGTGGTGGGTCAAGGACACCTGCCTACAACAGTGGGTCGAGGCCTTGTGTCGACTACACACCTGTCAGGTGGTGGGTCAAGGACACCTGCTACAACAGTGGGTCGAGGCCTTGTGTCACTACCACCTGTCAGGTGGTGGGTCAAGGACACCTGCTACAACAGTGGGTCGAGGCCTTGTGTCACTACTACACCTGTCAGGTGGTGGGTCAAAGGACACCTGCTACAACAGTGGGTCGAGGCCTGTGTCTGTCACTACCACCTGTCAGGTGGTGGGTCAAGGACACCTGCTACAACAGTGGGTCGAGGCCTTGTGTCCTACTACACCTGTCAGGTGGGGGGTCAAGGACACCTGCTACAACAGTGGGTCGAGGCCTTGTGTCACTACACACCTGTCAGGTGGTGGGTCAAGGACACCTGCTACAACAGTGGGTCGAGGCCTTGTGCTGTATACACCTGTCAGGTGTGGGTCAAGGACACTGCTACAACAGTGGGTTCGAGGCACTTGTGTCTGTATATACACCTGTCAGGTGGTGGGTCAAGGTCACCTGCTACAACAGTGGGTCGAGGCCTTGTGTCTGTATACCATCTGTCAGGTGGTGGGGTCAAGGTACACCTGCTACAACAGTGGGTCGAGGCCTTGTGTCACTACACACCTGTCAGGTGGTGGGTCAAGGACACCTGCTACAACAGTGGGTCGAGGCCTTGTGTCACTACACACCTGTCAGTGGTGGGTCAAGGACACCTGCTACAACAGTGGGTCGAGGCCTTGTGTCACTACACACCTGTCAGGTGGTGGGTCAAGGACACCTGCTTACAACAGTGGGTCGAGGCCTGTGTCACTACACACCTGTCAGGTGGTGGGTCAAGGTCACCTGCTACAACAGTGGGTCGAGGCCTTGTGTCACTATACACCTGTCAGGTGGTGGTCAAGGACACCTGCTACAACAGTGGGTCGAGGCCTTGTTGTCACTACACCCGTCAGGTGTGGTGGGTCAAGGACACCTGCTACAACAGTGGGTCGAGGCCTTGTGTCACTACACACCTGTCAGGTGGTGGGTCAAGGACACCTGCTACAACATGGGTCGAGGCCTTGTGTCTACTACACATCCTGTTCAGGTGGTGGGTCAAGGACACCTGCTACAACAGTGGGTCGAGGCCTTGTGTCTGTATACATCTGTCAGGTGGTGGGGTCAAGGACACCTGCTACAACAGTGGGTCGAGGCCTTGTGTCACTACACACCTGTCAGGTGGTGGGTCAAGGACACCTGCTACAACAGTGGGTCGAGGCCTTGTCGTCACTACACACCTGTCAGGTGGTGGGTCAAGGATCACCTGCTACAACAGTGGGTCGAGGCCTTTGTGTCTACTATACACCTGTTCAGGTGGTGGGTCAAGGACACCTGCTACAACAGTGGGTCGAGGCCTTAGTGTCACTACACTCCTGTCAGGTGGTGGGTCAAGGACACCTTGCTACAACAGTGGGTCGAGGCCTTGTGTCATACACCTGTCAGGTGGTGGGTCAAGGACACCTGCTACAACAGTGGGTCGAGGCCTTGTGTCACTACACACCTGTCAGGTGGTGGGTCAAGGACACCTGCTACAACAGTGGGTCGAGGCCTTGTGTCACTACACACCTGTCAGGTGGTGGGTCAAGGACACCTGCTACACAGTGGGTCGAGGCCTTGTGTCACTACACACCTGTCAGGTGGTGGGTCAAGGACACCTGCTACAACAGTGGGTCGAGGCCTTGTGTCACTACACACCTGTCAGGTGGTGGGTCAAGGACACCTGCTACAACAGTGGGTCGAGGCCTTGTGTCACTACACACCTGTCAGGTGTGGGTCAAGGACACCTGCTACAACAGTGGGTCGAGGCCTTGTGTCACTACACACCTGTCAGGTGGTGGGTCAAGGACACCTGCTACAACAGTGGGTCGAGGCCTTGTGTCATACACACCTGTCAGGTGGTGGGTCAAGGACACCTGCTACAACAGTGGGTCGAGGCCTTGTGTCACTACACACCTGTCAGGTGGTGGGTCAAGGACACCTGCTACAACAGTGGGTCGAGGCCTTGTGTCACTACACACCTGTCAGGTGGTGGGTCAAGGACACCTGCTACAACAGTGGGTCGAGGCCTTGTGTCACTACACACCTGTCAGGTGGTGGGTCAAGGACACCTGCTACAACAGTGGGTCGAGGCCTTGTGTCACTACACACCTGTCAGGTGGTGGGTCAAGGACACCTGCTACAACAGTGGGTCGAGGCCTTGTGTCACTACACACCTGTCAGGTGGTGGGTCAAGGACACCTGCTACAACAGTGGGTCGAGGCCTTGTGTCACTACACACCTGTCAGGTGGTGGGTCAAGGACACCTGCTACAACAGTGGGTCGAGGCCTTGTGTCACTACACACCTGTCAGGTGGTGGGTCAAGGACACCTGCTACAACAGTGGGTCGAGGCCTTGTGTCACTACACACCTGTCAGGTGGTGGGTCAAGGACACCTGCTACAACAGTGGGTCGAGGCCTTGTGTCACTACACACCTGTCAGGTGGTGGGTCAAGGACACCTGCTACAACAGTGGGTCGAGGCCTTGTGTCACTACACACCTGTCAGGTGGTGGGTCAAGGACACCTGCTACAACAGTGGGTCGAGGCCTTGTGTCATACACACCTGTCAGGTGGTGGGTCAAGGACACCTGCTACAACAGTGGGTCGAGGCCTTGTGTCACTACACACCTGTCAGGTGGTGGGTCAAGGACACCTGCTACAACAGTGGGTCGAGGCCTTGTGTCTACACACCTGTCAGGTGGTGGGTCAAGGACACCTGCTACAACAGTGGGTCGAGGCCTTGTGTCACTACACACCTGTCAGGTGGTGGGTCAAGGACACCTGCTACAACAGTGGGTCGAGGCCTTGTGTCACTACACACCTGTCAGGTGGTGGGTCAAGGACACCTGCTACAACAGTGGGTCGAGGCCTTGTGTCACTACACACCTGTCAGGTGGTGGGTCAAGGACACCTGCTACAACAGTGGGTCGAGGCCTTGTGTCACTACACACCTGTCAGGTGGTGGGTCAAGGACACCTGCTACAACAGTGGGTCGAGGCCTTGTGTCACTACACACCTGTCAGGTGGTGGGTCAAGGACACCTGCTACAACAGTGGGTCGAGGCCTTGTGTCACTACACACCTGTCAGGTGGTGGGTCAAGGACACCTGCTACAACAGTGGGTCGAGGCCTTGTGTCACTACACACCTGTCAGGTGGTGGGTCAAGGACACCTGCTACAACAGTGGGTCGAGGCCTTGTGTCACTACACACCTGTCAGGTGGTGGGTCAAGGACACCTGCTACAACAGTGGGTCGAGGCCTTGTGTCACTACACACCTGTCAGGTGGTGGGTCAAGGACACCTGCTACAACAGTGGGTCGAGGCCTTGTGTCACTACACACCTGTCAGGTGGTGGGTCAAGGACACCTGCTACAACAGTGGGTCGAGGCCTTGTGTCACTACACACCTGTCAGGTGGTGGGTCAAGGACACCTGCTACAACAGTGGGTCGAGGCCTTGTGTCACTACACACCTGTCAGGTGGTGGGTCAAGGACACCTGCTACAACAGTGGGTCGAGGCCTTGTGTCACTACACACCTGTCAGGTGGTGGGTCAAGGACACCTGCTACAACAGTGGGTCGAGGCCTTGTGTCTACACACCTGTCAGGTGGTGGGTCAAGGACACCTGCTACAACAGTGGGTCGAGGCCTTGTGTCACTACACACCTGTCAGGTGGTGGGTCAAGGACACCTGCTACAACAGTGGGTCGAGGCCTTGTGTCACTACACACCTGTCAGGTGGTGGGTCAAGGACACCTGCTACAACAGTGGGTCGAGGCCTTGTGTCACTACACACCTGTCAGGTGGTGGGTCAAGGACACCTGCTACAACAGTGGGTCGAGGCCTTGTGTCACTACACACCTGTCAGGTGGTGGGTCAAGGACACCTGCTACAACAGTGGGTCGAGGCCTTGTGTCACTACACACCTGTCAGGTGGTGGGTCAAGGACACCTGCTACAACAGTGGGTCGAGGCCTTGTGTCACTACACACCTGTCAGGTGGTGGGTCAAGGACACCTGCTACAACAGTGGGTCGAGGCCTTGTGTCTATACACCTGTCAGGTGGTGGGTCAAGGACACCTGCTACAACAGTGGGTCGAGGCCTTGTGTCTATACACCTGTGGTGGTGGGTCAAGGACACCTGCTACAACAGTGGGTCGAGGCCTTGTGTCACTACACCTGTCAGGTGGTGGGTCAAGGACACCTGCTACAACAGTGGGTCGAGGCCTTGTGTCACTACACACCTGTCAGGTGGTGGGTCAAGGACACCTGCTACAACAGTGGGTCGAGGCCTTGTGTCACTACACACCTGTCAGGTGGTGGGTCAAGGACACCTGCTACAACAGTGGGTCGAGGCCTTGTGTCACTACACACCTGTCAGGTGGTGGGTCAAGGACACCTGCTACAACAGTGGGTCGAGGCCTTGTGTCACTACACACCTGTCAGGTGGTGGGTCAAGGACACCTGCTACAACAGTGGGTCGAGGCCTTGTGTCACTACACAACCTGTCAGGTGGTGGGTCAAGGACACCTGCTACAACAGTGGGTCGAGGCCTTGTGTCACTACACACCTGTCAGGTGGTGGGTCAAGGACACCTGCTACAACAGTGGGTCGAGGCCTTGTGTCACTACTACACCTGTCAGGTGGTGGGTCAAAGGACACCTGCTACAACAGTGGTTCGAGGCCTTGTGTCTGTACTACACCTGTCAGGTGGTGGGTCAAGGACACCTGCTACAACAGTGGGTCGAGGCCTTGTGTCTGTACTACACCTGTCAGGTGGTGGGGTCAAGGTCACCTGCTACAACAGTGGGTCGAGGCCTTGTGTCACTACAAACCTGTCAGGTGGTGGGTCAAGGACACCTGCTACAACAGTGGGTCGAGGCCTTGTGTCACTACACACCTGTCAGGTGGTGGGTCAAGGACACCTGCTACAACAGTGGGTCGAGGCCTTGTGTCACTATACACCTGTCAGGTGGTGGGTCAAGGACACCTGCTACAACAGTGGGTCGAGGCCTTGTGTCACTACACACCTGTCAGGTGGTGGGTCAAGGACACCTGCTACAACAGTGGGTCGAGGCCTTGTGTCACTACACACCTGTCAGGTGGTGGGTCAAGGACACCTGCTACAACAGTGGGTCGAGGCCTTGTGTCACTACACACCTGTCAGGTGGTGGGTCAAGGACACCTGCTACAACAGTGGGTCGAGGCCTTGTGTCTCTATACACCTGTCAGGTGGTGGGTCAAGGACACCTGCTACAACAGTGGGTCGAGGCCTTGTGTCACTACACACCTGTCAGGTGGTGGGTCAAGGACACCTGCTACAACAGTGGGTCGAGGCCTTGTGTCACTACACACCTGTCAGGTGGTGGGTCAAGGACACCTGCTGACAACAGTGGGTCGAGGCCTTGTGTCACTACACACCTGTCAGGTGGTAGGGTCAAGGGGACACCTGCTACAACAGTGGGTCGAGGCCCTTGTGTCTACACACCTGTCAGGTGGTGGGTCAAGGACACCTGCTACAACAGTGGGTCGAGGCCTTGTGTCTGTATACATCCTGTCAGGTGGTGGGTCAAGGACACCTGCTACAACAGTGGGTCGAGGCCTTGTGTCACTACACACCTGTCAGGTGGTGGGTCAAGGACACCTGCTACAACAGTGGGTCGAGGCCTTGTGTCACTACACACCTGTCAGGTGGTGGGTCAAGGACACCTGCTACAACAGTGGGTCGAGGCCTTGTGTCACTACACACCTGTCAGGTGGTGGGTCAAGGACACCTGCTACAACAGTGGGTCGAGGCCTTGTGTCACTACACACCTGTCAGGTGGTGGGTCAAGGACACCTGCTACAACAGTGGGTCGAGGCCTTGTGTCACTACACACCTGTCAGGTGGTGGGTCAAGGACACCTGCTACAACAGTGGGTCGAGGCCTTGTGTCCTACTACACCTGTCAGGTGGTGGGTCAAGGACACCTGCTACAACAGTGGGTCGAGGCCTTGTGTCTGTATACACCTGTCAGGTGGTGGGTCAAGGACACCTGCTACAACAGTGGGTCGAGGCCTTGTGTCTGTATACACCTGTCAGGTGGTGGGTCAAGGTCACCTGCTACAACAGTGGGTCGAGGCCTTGTGTCACTACACACCTGTCAGGTGGTGGGTCAAGGACACCTGCTACAACAGTGGGTCGAGGCCTTGTGTCACTACACACCTGTCAGGTGGTGGGTCAAGGTCACCTGCTACAACAGTGGGTCGAGGCCTTGTGTCACTACACACCTGTCAGGTGGTGGGTCAAGGACACCTGCTACAACAGTGGGTCGAGGCCTTGTGTCACTACACACCTGTCAGGTGGTGGGTCAAGGACACCTGCTACAACAGTGGGTCGAGGCCTTGTGTCACTACACACCTGTCAGGTGGTGGGTCAAGGTACACCTGCTACAACAGTGGGTCGAGGCCTTGTGTCACTACACACCTGTCAGGTGGTGGGTCAAGGACACCTGCTACAACAGTGGGTCGAGGCCTTGTGTCACTACACACCTGTCAGGTGGTGGGTCAAGGACACCTGCTACAACAGTGGGTCGAGGCCTTGTGTCACTTACACACCTGTCAGGTGGTGGGTCAAGGACACCTGCTACAACAGTGGGTCGAGGCCTTGTGTCACTACACACCTGTCAGGTGGTGGGTCAAGGACACCTGCTACAACAGTGGGTCGAGGCCTTGTGTCTGTATACATCTGTCAGGTGGTGGGTCAAGGACACCTGCTACAACAGTGGGTCGAGGCCTTGTGTCCACTACACACCTGTCAGGTGGTGGGTCAAGGACACCTGCTACAACAGTGGGTCGAGGCCTTGTGTCACTACACACCTGTCAGGTGGTGGGTCAAGGTACACCTGCTACAACAGTGGGTCGAGGCCTTGTGTCACTACACACCTGTCAGGTGGTGGGTCAAGGACACCTGCTACAACAGTGGGTCGAGGCCTTGTGTCACTACACACCTGTCAGGTGGTGGGTCAAGGACACCTGCTACAACAGTGGGTCGAGGCCTTGTGTCACTACACACCTGTCAGGTGGTGGGTCAAGGACACCTGCTACAACAGTGGGTCGAGGCCTTGTGTCTACTACACACCTGTCAGGTGGTGGGTCAAGGACACCTGCTACAAGCAGTGGGTCGAGGCCTTGTGTCACTACACACCTGTCAGGTGGTGGGTCAAGGACACCTGCTACAACAGTGGGTCGAGGCCTTGTGTCACTACACACCTGTCAGGTGGTGGGTCAAGGACACCTGCTACAACAGTGGGTCGAGGCCTTGTGTCACTACACACCTGTCAGGTGGTGGGTCAAGGACACCTGCTACAACAGTGGGTCGAGGCCTTGTGTCACTACACACCTGTCAGGTGGTGGGTCAAGGACACCTGCTACAACAGTGGGTCGAGGCCTTGTGTCACTACACACCTGTCAGGTGGTGGGTCAAGGACACCTGCTACAACAGTGGGTCGAGGCCTTGTGTCACTACACACCTGTCAGGTGGTGGGTCAAGGACACCTGCTACAACAGTGGGTCGAGGCCTTGTGTCACTACACACCTGTCAGGTGGTGGGTCAAGGACACCTGCTACAACAGTGGGTCGAGGCCTTGTGTCACTACACACCTGTCAGGTGGTGGGTCAAGGACACCTGCTACAACAGTGGGTCGAGGCCTTGTGTCACTACACACCTGTCAGGTGGTGGGTCAAGGACACCTGCTACAACAGTGGGTCGAGGCCTTGTGTCACTACACACCTGTCAGGTGGTGGGTCAAGGACACCTGCTACAACAGTGGGTCGAGGCCCTTGTGTCACTACACACCTGTCAGGTGGTGGGTCAAGGACACCTGCTACAACAGTGGGTCGAGGCCTTGTGTCACTACACACCTGTCAGGTGGTGGGTCAAGGACACCTGCTACAACAGTGGGTCGAGGCCTTGTGTCACTACACACCTGTCAGGTGGTGGGTCAAGGACACCTGCTACAACAGTGTGGTCGAGGCCTTGTGTCTGTATACATCTGTCAGGTGGTGGGTCAAGGACACCTGCTACAACAGTGGTTCGAGGCCTTGTGTCCTGTATACACCTGTCAGGTGGTGGGTCAAGGTCACCTGCTACAACAGTGGGTCGAGGCCTTGTGTCTGTATACATCTGTCAGGTGGTAGGTCAAGGACACCTGCTACAACAGTGGGTCGAGGCCTTGTGTCACTACACACCTGTCAGGTGGTGGGTCAAGGACACCTGCTACAACAGTGGGTCGAGGCCTTGTGTCACTACACACCTGTCACGTGGTGGGTCAAGGACACCTGCTACAACAGTGGGTCGAGGCCTTGTGTCACTACACACCTGTCAGGTGGTGGGTCAAGGACACCTGCTACAACAGTGGGTCGAGGCCTTGTGTCACTACACACCTGTCAGGTGGGGGGTCAAGGACACCTGCTACAACAGTGGGTCGAGGCCTTGTGTCACTACACACCTGTCAGGTGGGGGGTCAAGGACACCTGCTACAACAGTGGGTCGAGGCCTTGTGTCACTACACACCTGTCAGGTGGTGGGTCAAGGACACCTGCTACAACAGTGGGTCGAGGCCTTGTGTCACTACACACCTGTCAGGTGGGGGGTCAAGGACACCTGCTACAACAGTGGGTCGAGGCCTTGTGTCACTACACACCTGTCAGGTGGTGGGTCAAGGACACCTGCTACAACAGTGTGTCGAGGCCTTGTGTCTGTATACATCTGTCAGGTGGTGGGTCAAGGACACCTGCTACAACAGTGTTTCGAGGCCTTGTGTCTGTATACACCTGTCAGGTGGTGGGTCAAGGTCACCTGCTACAACAGTGGGTCGAGGCCTTGTGTCTGTATACATCTGTCAGGTGGTAGGTCAAGGACACCTGCTACAACAGTGGGTCGAGGCCTTGTGTCACTACACACCTGTCAGGTGGTGGGTCAAGGACACCTGCTACAACAGTGGGTCGAGGCCTTGTGTCACTACACACCTGTCACGTGGTGGGTCAAGGACACCTGCTGCAACAGTGGGTCGAGGCCTTGTGTCACTACACACCTGTCAGGTGGTGGGTCAAGGACACCTGCTACAACAGTGGTGTTTGTCAGAGGTAAAGTGACACTCTTGGCTTAACGTAAAGTGTGGGGCTGTGAAGTAGACAATAAGTTTGTTGAATAAATTGTCATGTTGTTTACACAAGCCTTTATGTCATTCTCCAGTACCGCCCCGCTCCCCTTATTTAGTTTGGTACTTAATCATTCTATGTTGGCTTGAGTTGGCTCAGGTTCCATCCCGTAACTCCAGTCACCTGTAATTATAAATTATTGGTGTGAGAACCCGTCCTCTACCTGTTATATTCGCTGCCAGCGAGTTGCGCAGAGAACGATATATATATATATATATATATATATATATATATATATATATATATATATATATATATATATATATGTCGTACCTAATAGCCAGAACGCACTTCTCAGCCTACTATGCAAGGCCCAATTTGCCTAATAAGCCAAGTTTCATGAATTAGTTGTTTTTCGACTACCTAACCTACCTAACCTAACCTAACTAAACTCTTTCTGCTACCTAACCCAACCTAACCTATAAAGATAGGTTAGGTTAGGTTAGGTAGGGTTGGTTAGGTTCGGTCATATATCTACGTTAATTTTAACTCCAATAAACAAAAAATTACCTCATACATAATGAAATGGGTAGCTTTATCATTTCATAAGAAAAAAAATAGAGAAAATATATTAATTCAGGAAAACTTGGCTTATTAGGCAAATCGGGCCTTGCATAGTAGGCCCAGAAGTGCGTTCTGGCTACTAGGTACGACATATATATATATATATATATATATATATATATATATATATATATATATATATATATATATATATATATATATATATATATATATATATATTGGTTTTCCCCTCTCATTGGAGAGGGAAAACCACTGTGGTTTTCATACTTCTCCTGTACTACGGGATCTTCGGCGGTTGCTCTCGCCTCTCTTCTTTCGGATTGCTCATTCCACATCTGGCCTCCCAGCATGGTGCCTGGGTGTGTCCACATCTGGCCTCCCAGCATGGAGCCTGGGTGTGTCCACATCTGGCCTCCCAGCATGGTGGCTGGGGTGTGTCCACATCTGGCCTCCCAGCATGGTGCCTGGGTGTGTCCACATCTGGCCTCCCAGCATGGTGCCAGGGGGTGTCCACATCTGGCCTCCCAGCATGGTGCCTGGGTGTGTCCACATCTGGCCTCCCAGCATGGTGCCAGGGGGTGTCCACATCTGGCCTCCCAGCATGGTGCCTGTGTGTGTCCACATCTGGCCTCCCAGCATGGTGCCTGGGTGTGTCCACATCTGGCCTCCCAGCATGGTGCCTGGGTGTGTCCACATCTGGCCTCCCAGCATGGTGCCTGGGTGTGTCCACATCTGGCCTCCCAGCATGGTGCCTGGGTGTGTCCACATCTGGCCTCCCAGCATGGTGCCTGGGTGTGTCCACATCTGGCCTCCCAGCATGGTGCCTGGGTGTGTCCACATCTGGCCTCCCAGCATGGTGCCTGGGTGTGTCCACATCTGGCCTCCCAGCATGGTGCCTGGGTGTGTCCACATCTGGCCTCCCAGCATGGTGCCTGGGTGTGTCCACATCTGGCCTCCCAGCATGGTGACTGGGTGTGTCCACATCTGGCCTCCCAGCATGGTGACTGGGTGTGTCCACATCTGGCCTCCCAGCATGGAGCCTGGGTGTGTCCACATCTGGCCTCCCAGCATGGTGCCTGGGGTGTGTCCACATCTGGCCTCCCAGCATGGTGCCTGGGTGTGTCCACATCTGGCCTCCCAGCATGGTGCCTGGGTGTGTCCACATCTGGCCTCCCAGCATGGTGCCTGGGTGTGTCCACATCTGGCCTCCCAGCATGGTGCCTGGGTGTGTCCACATCTGGCCTCCCAGCATGGTGCCTGGGTGTGTCCACATCTGGCCTCCCAGCATGGTGCCTGGGTGTGTCCACATCTGGCCTCCCAGCATGGTGCCTGGGTGTGTCCACATCTGGCCTCCCAGCATGGTGCCTGGGTGTGTCCACATCTGGCCTCCCAGCATGGTGCCTGGGGTGTGTCCACATCTGGCTTCCACCACCACCACCACCACCTTTCCCACCTCTGAGTAGTGGGGAGTAGTGGTGGTGGGGAGAGAGTTGGTGGGGGTGCGAGAGGTGGTGGGGGGGGGGAGAGAGGTGGTGGTGGTGGTGGTGGTGGTGGTGGTGGGGGAGAGGTGGTGGTGGTGGTAGTGGTGGGAGAGGTGGTGGTGGTGGTGGGAGAGGTGGTGGTGGTGGTGGGAGAGGAGGTGGTGGTGGTGGGAGAGGAGGTGGTGGTGGTGGGAGAGGAGGAGGTGGTGGTGGTGGTGGTGGGGGAGAGGTGGTGGTGGTGGTGGTGGTGGAGGGAGAGGTGGTGGTGGTGGTGGTGGGAGAGGTGGTGGTGGTGGTGGTGTTGGTGGTGGTGGTGGTGGTGGGAGAGGTGGTGGTGGTGGTGGTGGTGGTGGTGGGGGAGAGGTGGTGGTGGTGGTGGTGGGAGAGGTGGTGGTGGTGGTGGGAGAGGTGGTGGTGGGAGAGGAGGTGGTGGTGGTGGGAGAGGAGGTGGTGGTGGTGGGAGAGGTGGTGGGAGAGGTGGTGGTGGTGGTGGGAGAGGTGGTGGTGGTGGTGGGAGAGGTGGTGGTGGTGGTGGTGGGGGAGGTGGTGGTGGGGGAGAGGTGGTGGGGGTGCGAGAGGTGGTGGGGGGGAGAGAGGTGGTGGTGGTGGTGGGAGAGGTGGTGGTGGTGGTGGTGGGAGAGGTGGTGGTGGTGGTGGGAGAGGTGGTGATAGTGGTGGGAGAGGAGGTGGTGGTGGTGGGAGAGGAGGTGGTGGTGCTGGGAGAGGTGGTGGTGGTGGTGGGAGAGGTGGTGGTGGTGGTGGTGGGAGAGGTGGTGGTGGTGGTGGGAGAGGAGGTGGTGGTGGTGGGAGAGGAGGTGGTGGTGGTGGGAGAGGTGGTGGTGGTGGTGGGGGAGGTGGTGGTGGGGGAGGTGGTGGTGGGGGAGGTGGTGGTGGGGGAGAGGTGGTGGGGGTGCGAGAGGTGGTGGTGGGGGGGGGGGAGAGAGGTGGTGGTGGTGGTGGTGGTGGTGGGAGAGGTGGTGGTGGTGGTGGGAGAGGAGGTGGTGGTGGTGGGAGAGGAGGTGGTGGTGGTGGGAGAGGTGGTGGTGGTGGTGGGAGAGGTGGTGGTGGTGGTGGGAGAGGTGGTGGTGGTGGTGGTGGGAGAGAGGTGGTGGTGGTGGGAGACGTGGTGGTGGGGGGGGGTGAGAGAGAGGTGGTGGTGGGGGGGGGTGAGAGAGAGGTGGTGGTGGGGGGGGTGAGAGAGAGGTGGTGGTGGTGGTAAGAGAGGTGGTGGTGGTGGTGGTGGTGGTGGGAGAGGTGGTGGTGGTGGGGGGGGGGAGAGGTTGTATATAAAGGATTATTGATAAAGTTTGTGTAAGGTTGCTCGTGTTTTTGTCAGAGTTGTATGAATTTCTGGGAAAATAAATGAAAAAATTATGTTTCAGAGAGAATAAGATGATTCTTAGGTTAAGTTACATTATGTAGGAGAGAGAAAGTTAGGTTAGGTAAGCAAAGTTAAGTTGTGTAAGTTATGTTAATTAAGGTAGGCTAAGTTCAGTTAAGTTGGCTAAGTTATGTAAGTTGGGCACTGTCAGGATAGGTAAGTTTAACTAAGTTACATTAGAATAGGCTAGTACAGGTAAGTCAAGTTACATTAGGATATGTGGGTAAAGTTAAGTTAGTAAGGTTAGGTTAGGATAGGTTACATTATGTAAGTGAGTAAGGTTAGGAAAGTTAACCTTATGACTTACTACTTAAGTTAGTAAGGTTAGGTAGGTTAGGTTAGGTTAGGTAAGTTAAGTTAGTATTTATAAGGGGAAGTGCTTGAATGGTTATTGGCATGTCAAGACATGTTCCCAGCTTGGACTCGTCGAGGATGGGGGAGTACCCTACACTGTTGGAGGGCGCGGTGTGTCTGGGAAGAAGTACATGAAGGAACATTGAGGTTGGAGAAGAAGTTAATGGAGGAACTTCGAGGCTGGAGAAGAAGTGTGTGGTGAACTCTGTGGTAGAGCAGAACTCCATAGTGAGGAGTGCAGCAGATTGGGAGAACTGCACAAGTGCCTTTCCTGATATTTTGGAGGATCCAGATATACGCAATGATTAAGGAGCTTCTAGGAGCAGAACAGAGGTTCATTGTGGACACATGATTGTATAAGGGCAAGTGCTTGAATGGTTATTGGCATGTAAGACGCAGTGTAAAGTGAGAGATTAATATATTCTTTTGTTGTGGGATACTTATGTAGATGTTTGAGGTATCTCAGCTCCAAGCAGTGAAAGAGTAGTAAGTGGTAAGCCAAGAGTTGTGCAGCCACTTGATATGGACAGTTGGTGAAGCCAGGATATGATAGTGGAGAGCTACCGGCTTGTACCAGTTTACTGTTGTATGGTCATATTGCTGATCATATGTTTGTATTATGTAATTCCCGAGGTATAACACGAGGTATACCTCGTGCAACACGGGGTATACCTCGTGCAACACGGGGTATACCACGTGCAACACGGGGTATACCACGTGCAACACGAGGTATACCACGTGCAACACGGGGTATACCCCGTGCAACACGAGGTATACCACGTGTAACACGGGGTATAGCTCATGCAACACGGGGTATACCTCGTGCAACACGAGGTATACCATGTGCAACACGGGGTATACCTCGTGCAACACGAGGTATACCACGTACAACACGGGGTATACCTCGTGCAACACGGAGTATACCACGTGCAACACGAGGTATACCACGTGCAACACGGGGTATACCTCGTACAACACGGGGTATACCACGTGTAACACGGGGTATACCTCATGCAACACGGGGTATACCACGTACAACACGGGGTATACCTCGTGCAACATGGGATATACCACGTGCAACACGGGGTATAGCTCATGCAACACGGGGTATACCACGTACAACACGGGGTATAACTCGTGCAACACGGGATATACCACGTACAACACGGGGTATACCTCGTGCAACACGGGATATACCACGTGCAACACGGGGTATACCTCGTGCAACACGGGGTATACCACGTGCAACACGAGGTATACCACGTGCAACACGAGGTATACCACGTGCAACACGGGGTATACCACGTGCAACACGGGGTATACCTCGTACAACACGGGGTATACCTCGTGCAACACGGGATATACCCCGTGCAACACGGGATATACCACGTACAACACGGGGTATACCTCGTACAACACGGGATATACCACGTACAACACGGGGTATACCTCGTGCAACACGGGATATACCACGTGCAACACGGGGTATACCTCGTGCAACACGGGGTATACCACGTGTAACACGAGGTATAGCTCATGCAACACGGGGTATACCACGTACAACACGGGATATACCACGTGCAACACGGGGTATACCCCATACAACACGGGTATACCACATGTAACACGGGGTATACCCCACACAACACGGTATACCCCATGCAGCACGGGGTATACCCCATGCAACACGGGGTATACCCCATGCAACACGGGGTATACCACGAGGCCATAAAGCCTGACCTAGGAGCTCCACCTCACATGAGAGAGCCGTGTCCAGTGACCATAAAGCCTGACCTAGGAGCTCCACCTCACATGACAGAGCCGTGTCCAGTGACCATAAAGCCTGACCTAGGAGCTCCACCTCACATGAGAGAGCCGTGTCCAGTGACCATAAAGCCTGACCTAGGAGCTCCACCTCACATGAGAGAGCCGTGTCCAGTGACCATAAAGCCTGACCTAGGAGCCCCACCTCACATGAGAGAGCCGTGTCCAGTGACCATAAAGCCTGACCTAGGAGCTCCACCTCACATGAGCGAGCCGTGTCCAGTGACCATAAAGACTGACCTAGGAGCTCCACCTCACATGAGAGAGCCGTGTCCAGTGACCATAAAGCCTGACCTAGGAGCTCCACCTCACATGACAGAGCCGTGTCCAGTGACCATAAAGCCTGACCTAGGAGCTCCACCTCACATGACAGAGCCGTGTCCAGTGACCATAAAGCCTGACCTAGGAGCTCCACCTCACATGACAGAGCCGTGTCCAGTGACCATAAAGCCTGACCTAGGAGCTCCACCTCACATGACAGAGCCGTGTCCAGTGACCATAAAGCCTGACCTAGGAGCTCCACCTCACATGAAAGAGCCGTGTCCAGTGACCATAAAGCCTGACCTAGGAGCTCCACCTCACATGAGAGAGCCGTGTCCAGTGACCATAAAGCCTGACCTAGGAGCTCCACCTCACATGAGAGCCGTGTCCAGTGACCATAAAGCCTGACCTAGGAGTTCCACCTCACATGAGAGCCGTGTCCAGTGACCATAAAGCCTGACCTAGGAGCTCCACCTCACATGAGAGCCGTGTCCAGTGACCATAAAGCCTGACCTAGGAGCTCCACCTCACATGACAGAGCCGTGTCCAGTGACCATAAAGCCTGACCTAGGAGCTCCACCTCACATGACAGAGCCGTGTCCAGTGACCATAAAGCCTGACCTAGGAGCTCCACCTCACATGAGAGAGCCGTGTCCAGTGACCATAAAGCCTGACCTAGGAGCTCCACCTCACATGAGAGAGCCGTGTCCAGTGACCATAAAGCCTGACCTAGGAGCTCCACCTCACATGACAGAGCCGTGTCCAGTGACCATAAAGCCTGACCTAGGAGCTCCACCTCACATGACAGAGCCGTGTCCAGTGACCATAAAGCCTGACCTAGGAGCTCCACCTCACATGAGAGAGCCGTGTCCAGTGACCATAAAGCCTGACCTAGGAGCTCCACCTCACATGAGAGAGCCGTGTCCAGTGACCATAAAGCCTGACCTAGGAGCTCCACCTCACATGAGAGAGCCGTGTCCAGAGACCATAAAGCCTGACCTAGGAGCTCCACCTCACATGACAGAGCCGTGTCCAGTGACCATAAAGCCTGACCTAGGAGCTCCACCTCACATGAGAGAGCCGTGTCCAGTGACCATAAAGCCTGACCTAGGAGCTCCACCTCACATGAGAGAGCCGTGTCCAGTGACCATAAAGCCTGACCTAGGAGCTCCACCGCACATGACAGAGCCGTGTCCAGTGACCATAAAGCCTGACCTAGGAGCTCCACCTCACATGACAGAGCCGTGTCCAGTGACCATAAAGCCTGACCTAGGAGCTCCACCTCACATGAGAGAGCCGTGTCCAGTGACCATAAAGCCTGACCTAGGAGCTCCACCTCACATGACAGAGCCGTGTCCAGTGACCATAAAGCCTGACCTAGGAGCCCCACCTCACATGACAGAGCCGTGTCCAGTGACCATAAAGCCTGACCTAGGAGCTCCACCTCACATGACAGAGCCGTGTCCAGTGACCATAAAGCCTGACCTAGGAGCTCCACGTCACATGAGAGAGCCGTGTCCAGTGACCATAAAGCCTGACCTAGGAGCTCCACCTCACATGAGAGAGCCGTGTCCAGTGACCATAAAGCCTGACCTAGGAGCTCCACCTCACATGAGAGAGCCGTGTCCAGTGACCATAAAGCCTGACCTAGGAGCTCCACCTCACATGAGAGAGCCGTGTCCAGTGACCATAAAGCCTGACCTAGGAGCCCCACCTCACATGACATAGCCGTGTCCAGTGACCATAAAGCCTGACCTAGGAGCTCCACCTCACACGACAGAGCCGTGTCCAGTGACCATAAAGCCTGACCTAGGAGCCCCACCTCACACGACAGAGCCGTGTCCAGTGACCATAAAGCCTGACCTAGGAGCTCCACCTCACATGACAGAGCCGTGTCCAGTGACCATAAAGCCTGGCCTAGGAGCGCCACCTCACATGACAGAGTCGTGTCCAGTGACCATAAAGCCTGACCTAGGAGCTCCACCTCACATGAGAGAGCCGTGTCCAGTGACCATAAAGCCTGACCTAGGAGCTCCACCTCACATGAGAGAGCCTTGTCCAGTGACCATAAAGCCTGACCTAGGAGCTCCACCTCACATGAGAGAGCCGTGTCCAGTGACCATAAAGCCTGACCTAGGAGCTCCACCTCACATGAGAGAGCCGTGTCCAGTGACCATAAAGCCTGACCTAGGAGCTCCACCTCACATGACAGAGCCGTGTCCAGTGACCATAAAGCCTGACCTAGGAGCTCCACCTCACATGAGAGAGCCGTGTCCAGTGACCATAAAGCCTGACCTAGGAGCTCCACCTCACATGACAGAGCCGTGTCCAGTGACCATAAAGAAGGAAACTCTATATTATATTAATTAACCTTATATTAATTACCCATTGTACATTAACCATTACAATGGGTAATCTACAATGGTTAATACCCATTACAATGGTTAATGACCATTACAATGGTTAATGACCATTACAATGGTTAATCACCATTACAATTGTTAATCACCATTACAATTGTTAATCACCATTACAATGGTTAATCACCATTACAATGGTTAATGACCATTACAATGGTTAATGACCATTACAATGGTTAATCACCATTACAATTGTTAATCACCATTACAATTGTTAATCACCATTACAATGGTTAATCACCATTACAATGGTTAATCACCATTACAATGGTTAATCACCATTACAATGGTTAATCACCATTACAATTGTTAATCACCATTACAATTGTTAATCACCATTACAATTGTTAATCACCATTACAATGGTTAATCACCATTACAGTGGTTAATCACCATTACAATGGTTAATCACCATTACAATTGTTAATCACCATTACAATTGTTAATCACCATTACAATGGTTAATCACCATTACAATGGTTAATCACCATTACAGTGGTTAATCACCATTACAATTGTTAATCACCATTACAATGGTTAATCACCATTACAATGGTTAATCACCATTACAGTGGTTAATCACCATTACAGTGGTTAATCACCATTACAATTGTTAATCACCATTACAATTGTTAATCACCATTACAATTGTTAATCACCATTACAATGGTTAATCACCATTACAATGGTTAATCACCATTACAATGGTTAATCACCATTGCAATGGTTAATCACCATTACAATGGTTAATCACCATTGCAATGGTTAATCACCATTACAATGGTAATCACCATTACAATGGTTAATCACCATTACAATGGTTAATCACCATTACAATGGTTAATCACCATTACAATGGTTAATCACCATTACAATGGTTAATCACCATTACAATGGTAATCACCATTACAATGGTTAATCACCATTACAATGGTTAATCACCATTACAATGGTTAATCACCATTGCAATGGTAATCACCATTACAATGGTTAATCACCATTACAATGGTTAATCACCATTACAATGGTTAATCACCATTACAATGGTTAATCACCATTACAAAGGTTAATCACCATTACAATGGTTAATCACCATTACAATGGTTAATCACCATTACAAAGGTTAATCACCATTACAATGGTTAATCACCATTACAATGGTTAATCACCATTACAATGGTTAATCACCATTACAATGGTTAATCACCATTACAATGGTTAATCACCATTACAATGGTAATCACCATTACAATGGTTAATCACCATTACAATGGTTAATCACCATTACAATGGTTAATCACCATTACAATGGTTAATCACCATTACAATGGTTAATCACCATTACAATTGTTAATCACCATTGCAATAGTTAATCATCATTGCAATGGTTAATCACCATTACAATGGTTAATCACCATTACAATTGTTAATCATCATTGCAATGGTTAATCACCATTACAATGGTTAATCACCATTACAATTGTTAATCACCATTGCAATGGTTAATCACCATTACAATTGTTAATCACCATTGCAATGGTTAATCACCATTGCAATGGTTAATCATCATTGCAATGGTTAATCACCATTACAATGGTTAATCACCATTACAATTGTTAATCATCATTGCAATGGTTAATCACCATTACAATTGTTAATCACCATTGCAATGGTTAATCACCATTACAATGGTTAATCACCATTACAAAGGTTAATCACCATTACAATGGTTAATCACCATTACAATGGTTAATCACCATTACAATGGTTAATCACCATTACAAAGGTTAATCACCATTACAATGGTTAATCACCATTGCCAGTTTGCGCCATCGCCACACAATGAGGTGTGAGTTTTGTGGTTCAAAACTAATTTGAACCAATTGAATAATTTTGATTAAGATATTATTAAGTAAACTCCCTCAGGTTGTGAGGGAAGTTCCTAACTTATCTTCTTGAAGTTATCTTGACATGATTTCGGGACTTATCGTCCCTGCGGCCCGGTCCTCGACCAGGCCTGCTTTTTGTTACACACCCCCAGGAAGCAGCTTTCTAACTCCCAGGTACCTATTTACTGCTAGATGAACAGGGGCAACAGGGTGAAAGAAACTCTGCCCATTTGTTTCTGACTCCACTAGGGATCGAACACGGAACATTAGGACTACAAATCCCGAGCGCTGTCCACTCAGCCGTCAGGCCACTAGCAAGACAACTTTTAAGTCATACAGTCCACTCAAGTATCAGTCTGCTTAAATTAGAGAACAAATCCTTAATAAGCTAAAAATCAATATAAACAAAAATGGAAATGTTCGTTTGTGCTTAACTGCTAATCTCCGAAATTTCTTCACTGATTGCTTTGAAATTTTCCCCCAACGTTCCACTTGCATCCGAGCAGGTTTTTATATACATACTATATACATGTCACGTCTGTGACAGTAAAAAAAACATGCTTTTTCTGAGAAACTGTGTTTTTCATGTGAGGCAAATCTTCGAAACCTCTTTACCGATGGCTTTGAAATTTTGACACAACGTTGCATTCGAATAGGCGCGTGTTTTTATATATCTACTATATTAATGCCTCACCTGTGACAGGAAAAAACATGTTTTTTAAAGCAGCGCCATCTGTTGGACGTAAGAACAACACACTCTGTAATCTCCTAAAGTTCTTCACCGATTGCTTTGAAATTTTGACACAACGTTGCATTCGAATAGGCGCGTGTTTTTATATACCTACTATGTAGATGCCACCCCTGTAACAGGTAAAAACATACGTGTTTGAAAAACAGCGCTCTATGTTGCACATAAGACCAACACATGCTATACTAAATATGTTACGATTCCATTTCAATGTTTCCGATTTCATTGATAAATTGAATATTCATAAATTTCGATTTATTTTAATTTTGACTGAATTATTTTGTGTGACATTGCCTTGGAATTGAGCTGTGTTGTTTACCATACCGTTCATTTCGTGAATATACTTTATCTTTTTTAATTTTTTCATTTCGATTTATGAACTGTTTTTTCTTATATTTCAGTGATGGGAACATCTGGGGCCAGATTCACAAAGCAGTTACGCAAGTACTTACGAACGTGTACATCATTCCTCAATCTTTGATGGCTTTGGTTACATGTATTAAACAGTTTACAAGCATGAAAACTTGCCAATCAACTGTTGTTATTGTTATAAACAGCCTCCTGGTGCTTCGTAGCTCATTAAATGTTAAATAATTGTAATCAAAGCTGCTGAAGATTGAGAAAAGATGTACAGGTTCCTAAGTGTTTGTGTAACTTCTTCGTGAATCTAGGCCCAGATCATTTGATGTTCCCAATTTTCTGATGGGAACATCAGATCATTTGATCATCAGACGACGGAGTGGGGGATGGTGGGGAGGACGAGGGGACGGGGGAGAGGGATGGTGGGAAGGACGAGGGGATGGTAGAGTGGAGGATGAAGGGGAGGAAAAAGGGACGAGGGAGTGAGGAATAGTTGGGAGGACGAGGGGACGGGGGAGGGAGGGAATGGTGGGGAGGACTGGGACACAGGGGAAGGTTGCTGTGACTCAGCAACGCGTGGCCGGGTACAGCTAGTAATTTAATAAAATAATTAAACAAATAAATAAATTCCTGCTGGGAGACTTATCCCACACAGTTGTCTGTCTAACTTCCAGGTACCTATTTACTGCTAGGTGAACAGGTGCATCAGGGTGAAAGAAACTCTGCCCATTTCTGGGGGGTTCCCCTCCGACTTAGAGGATAACATTAATATCTTTGAGATTATATTTGATGTCTCTGAGAATACCTTTGATGGGTCTGAGAATAGTTTTTGATGTCTTAGAGAATAACTTTGATGAACGAAGATGTCTTAGAAAGTTTCTTTGATGAACTAAGGTGACTTAGAAAATAATTTTGATGAGATGAATTAGAGAACAACTTTGATGAACGAAGGTGTGTTAGAGAATAACTGTGATTAACAAAGATGTTTAAAGAATGCCTTTGAGGCACTTGAGTCTTTGAGCTTGTTATTGATGTCTCGAAGAGTGTCTTTGACTATTTTTCTTACTCCATGAAGTATATTGTTAGTTACAAAAGTGTTTAAAGAAGTTACATTTGATTATTTTTAGTTAAGGGGAAGAGTTATTTTAGTTAAGAAAGGATGTAATGACGATGTATTTGTCTATTTTTAGTTAAATGACGAATAATTTTAGTTAAGAAATGATGAACATGGCAATTTTTAGTTGAATGACGATGGATAAAGAAATTATAATCAGTGTTGGAAAGTTTCCTCTAATTTTTTTTAGCTAAGAGAAAGGTTATTTTAGTTAAGAACAGTGTTGAACGAAGCTAATATTGACTATTTTTAGTTGATTGACGAATAAGTTTAGTTAAGAAACGACAAGAAAAGATGACGAATGTGATTATTTTTTTGTTGATTGACTAAAACTTTTAGTTAAAAAGAACAATTTTATCTTGGTAAATTTGTTACTGTATAAAGTGAAGATTTGTTTACAAACAGTGCTGGTAACAAATAATAAATTGTTAAGCAAAAATACATGGACATAGTTTTTGAAAATAAAGGTGATGAGTTACTACAAAGTTACTTTGTATTAACTTGTTAAGAATTAGTAATGTTGCTGTTGATAATATTTGACAAAGAACTAGTTACTGAATGGAAGAAATAATTGTACATTTGATTTTAAAGATCATGTAAGAGAATGCGGTGGACACAGTGAACATACGGGGAACATGAGAAAGTACACAGAGAACATGAATGAGAATGACATGAACCCAGTGAAGAACTTGCTGAGAACATTGAGAATATGACAAAGAACATAGAAAACATGAAAGAGAATGCAAAAATATGATTTGAACTGGCAGAGAACATGTTGTGAACATTGGTAGATAATGGAGAATACAGAGAACATGCTGTGAACATTGGTAGATAATGGAGAATACGGAGAACATGCTGTGAACATTGGTAGATAATGGAGAATACAGAGAACATGCTGTGAACATTGGTAGAAAATGGAAAATATGGAGAAACAGGTAAAATATATGGAATGGACATTTGGGAGGATATTTTAGGAACATGGAGAGAACATACAACTACAGGTTTGGATAACCAGAAGGTTATCCAAACCTGTATTTGTATGACCAGTATGGTAATATCACAACACACCATGGTCCAGTATGGTAATATAACAACACACCATGGTCCAATATGGTAATATCACAACACACCATGGACCAGTATGGTAATATAACAACACACCATGGACCAGTATGGTAATATCACAACACACCATGGTCCAATATGGTAATATCACAACACACCATGGACCAGTATGGTAATATCACAACACACCATGGTCCAATATGGTAATATCACAACACACCATGGACCAGTATGGTAATATCACAACACACCATGGTCCAATATGGTAATATCACAACACACCATGGACCAGTATGGTAATATCACAACACACCATGGTCCAATATGGTAATATCACAACACACCATGGACCAGTATGGTAATATCACAACACACCATGGTCCAATATGGTAATATCACAACACACTATGGACCAGTATGGTAATATCACAACACACCATGGTCCAATATGGTAATATCACAACACACCATGGACCAGTATGGTAATATCACAACACACCATGGTCCAGTATGGTAATATCACAACACACCATGGACCAGTATGGTAATATCACAACACACCATGGACCAGTATGGTAATATCACAACACACCATGGACCAGTATGGTAATATCACAACACACCATGGACCAGTATGGTAATATCACAACACACCATGGACCAGTATGGTAATATCACAACACACCATGGTCCAATATGGTAATATCACAACACACTATGGACCAGTATGGTAATATCACAACACACCATGGTCCAATATGGTAATATCACAACACACTATGGACCAGTATGGTAATATCACAACACACCATGGACAAGTATGGTAATATCACAACACACCATGGACCAGTATGGTAATATAACAACACACTATGGACCAGTATGGTAATATCACAACACACCATGGACCAGTATGGTAATATCACAACACACTATGGACCAGTATGGTAATATCACAACACACCATGGTCCAATATGGTAATATCACAACACACTATGGACCAGTATGGTAATATCACAACACACCATGGACAAGTATGGTAATATCACAACACACCATGGACCAGTATGGTAATATAACAACACACTATGGACCAGTATGGTAATATCACAACACACCATGGACCAGTATGGTAATATCACAACACACTATGGACCAGTATGGTAATATCACAACACACCATGGACCAGTATGGTAATACCACAACACACCATGGACCAGTATGGTAATATCACAACACACCATGGACCAGTATGGTAATATCACAACACACCATGGACCAGTATGGCAACAGTCAGTGGAAACTGTTAACAAACAGTTACAAAACATAATTGCCATAACTATTACAATTAATATAATTATTAGTAGTGACAGTGTCAGACCACGAAGGAAGAATTGAAACAGGAATTTCCTTAAGTACTTTCGTATTTAATAATACATCTTCAGAAGGGTGAGTTACATGTACATAGATTTGGACATATATAGGCAAGAGAGGTGAAGTGAAGTGAGGTACAATGATAAATGTATGACTGGGAATGGGTGGATGTAAATAGGGGGCTGTATCCTATGGGCCAATAGGCCCATAGGATACACTGGGCCAATAGGCCCATACATTGATAGGCCCATTGTATGGGCCAATAGGCCCATACATTGATATTAATAAAATAGTGGATATTAACATGGTATTAGTGAGACAAATGTGTATCAATGATCCTACTAAAAACGCCCTTTAACTGATCAATCAAAAATGGATCTAAAGTATACAAACCACTGCTAATGTTCAAGTTACATAATTTTGTAATCTGTATTAAAGCAGATTCAGTTATGTTCCTATTGAAAGTGCTTTTACAATTCGTTAATGAAGAAGCCATCTCCCAATCAATTTGGTGGGAATTTTCTGACAAATGAACAAACAACGCATTAGACAATTAGCCATGTCTTACAGAGTATTTATGTTGCGACATTCTACATTTCAAATCTTAAGATGTTTGCCCAACATAGAACCTATTATAATCTTTACAAGGTATTTTATATATGATACAATTATCACTACGAGGACTGATTCTAGCTAATAGTTTTCTAACAGTATTTTCGTAATTAAACAATACATGTATATCAAAAAGTTTCAAGGCCTTGACAATATTTTCAAACCCAGAAAAATATGGTAAACACAACACATTCTTTGGGCGAATTTTCTCACTGCATATATTATTATAATATGTACGACGTGCTTTGCTACGGCAAACTTCCAAAAAACTCAGTGGATAACAAAGCTTGAGACCAATAGAATCAATATTCTTAAACTCTTCATCAAAGAATTCTGGACTAACAACCCGAAGAGCTCTTGAGATACATAGAGGAAAAATAGATTTTTTCACATTGTATCTGTCCTGAGAAATAATGAATAAGATAAATTATTCGTAGACTTCCTGTAAAAACTAAACTTTAGTGAACAATCTTCCCTATGAATAAGTATATCTAAGAATGGCAAACATTTACCAATTTCAGTCTCCATAGTAAATTTTCTAGAGGTGACTTGATCATTAAGTTTAGCTACAAATTCGTCTGTGTTTACATCTGTAGGCCATATACACAAAATATCATCAACATATCTAAACCAAGGAATGATTCCAGGGGTAATTATTGAAACAAATTTTTCATCATGAGTAAATTTTCGTGATTTAAACACATAATTATTAGTAGTGTTTAGCAGTAATATTATTTACAGACTAACAAGCACCGACCAATTTACAACTGTAGAGTAACACTATGGATAATGAAATAATATATATTATATTACATTGTTATATTCTGGTGTAAAATATATACATGGCAGCTTATCCACAGCTAAGTTTTGTTACTTAGCTTAGTGTTTGACCCCATGTGTGGGACCTGAGTGATAGTGAGGAGATGGTGATGTACAAGTGATGGTGATATAGCAGTGATGGTGAGGTGAAGGTGATATACCAGTGATGGTGATATAGCAGTGATAGTGAGGTGAAGGTGATATACCAGTGATGGTGATATAGCAGTGATAGTGAGGTAAAGGTGATATACCAGTGATGGTGATATAGCAGTGATAGTGAGGTGATGGTGATATACCAGTGATGGTGATATAGCAGTGATAGTGAGGTGAAGGTGATATACCAGTGATGGTGATATAGCAGTGATAGTGAGGTGAAGGTGATATACCAGTGATGGTGAGGTGAAGGTGATATACCAGTGATGGTGATATAGCAGTGATAGTGAGGTGAAGGTGATATAGCAGTGATAGTGAGGTGAAGGTGATATAGCAGTGATAGTGAGGTGAAGGTGATATAGCAGTGATAGTGAGGTGAAGGTGATATACCAGTGATGGTGAGGTGAAGGTGATATACCAGTGATGGTGATATAGCAGTGATAGTGAGGTGAAGGTGATATAGCAGTGATAGTGAGGTGAAGGTGATATAGCAGTGATAGTGAGGTGAAGGTGATATAGCAGTGATAGTGAGGTGAAGGTGATATACCAGTGATGGTGATATAGCAGTGATAGTGAGGTGAAGGTGATATACCAGTGATGGTGATATAGCAGTGATAGTGAGGTGAAGGTGATATACCAGTAATTGTGATATAGCAGTGATAGTGAGGAGATGGTGATGTACAAGTGATGGTGATATAGCAGTGATAGTGAGGTGAAGGTGATATACCAGTGATGGTGATATAGCAGTGATAGTGAGGTGAAGGTGATATACCAGTGATGGTGAGGTGAAGGTGATATACCAGTGATGGTGATATAGCAGTGATAGTGAGGTGAAGGTGATATACCAGTGATGGTGATATAGCAGTGATAGTGAGGTGATGGTGATATACCAGTGATGGTGATATAGCAGTGATAGTGAGGTGAAGGTGATATACCAGTGATGGTGATATAGCAGTGATAGTGAGGTGAAGGTGATATACCAGTGATGGTGATATAGCAGTGATGGTGAGGTGAAGGTAATATACCAGTGATGGTGATATAGCAGTGATAGTGAGGTGAAGGTGATATAGCAGTGATAGTGAGGTGAAGGTGATATACCAGTGATGGTGATATAGCAGTGATAGTGAGGTGATGGTGATATAGCAGTGATAGTGAGGTGAAGATGATATACCAGTGATGGTGATATAGCAGTGATAGTGAGGTGAAGGTGATATACCAGTGATGGTGATATAGCAGTGATAGTGAGGTGAAGGTGATATATCAGTGATGGTGATATAGCAGTGATAGTGAGGTGAAGGTGATATACCAGTGATGGTGATATAGCAGTGATAGTGAGGTGAAGGTGATATACCAGTAATGGTGATATAGCAAGTGATAGTGAGGTGATGGTGATATAGCAAGTGATAGTGAGGTGATGGTGATATAGCAAGTGATAGTGAGGTGATGGTGATATAGCAAGTGATAGTGAGGTGATGGTGATATAGCAAGTGATAGTGAGGTGATGGTGATATAGCAGTGATAGTGAGGTGATGGTGATATAGAAGTGGTGGTGATATAGCAGTGATAGTGAGGTGAAGGTGATATAGCAGTGATAGTGAGGTGATGGTGATATAGCAGTGATAGTGACGTGAAGGAAATATAGCAGGTGAAGGTGATATAGCAAGTGATAGTGATACAGAAGTGATAGTGATATATCAGTGATAGTGATATAGCAGTGATAGTGTGACGTGGTGATATAGCAGTGATAGTGAGGTGATGGTTATATAACAGTGATAGTGAGGTGAAGGTGATATAGCAAGTGATAGTGAGGTGAAGGAAATATAGCAATGATAGTGATATATTAGTGAAAGTAAGGAGGAAATATATCAGTGTGAGGTGATAAAGCAGTGAAAGTGAGATGATGTTGGTGAAGCAGTGAAAGTGATAGTGAGCTGTTGGTGATATAACAGTGACAACAGCTGTCATATAGTGACACCAACAATCAGTTACTCAACATGGTCAGTACATTATCCCAGGTGTGGGACCTGAGGTGATGGTGATATAGATGTTATAGTGAGGTGATAGTGATATAGCAATGATAGGTGACAGTACTGTGAAAGAGCAAATGATGGTGATACAGCAGTGATAGTCACGTATGATAGTTAAACACAAAAGATAGTGAAGTTATGGTAATATAGTGATAAAGGTTGTACTTGAATTACATTGGCATCAAAACCCACAGTCCATAGTGATGCAGGAGTGATGGTGATGGGTTATGGTACAGTGAACAAGAGTGGCAGCACAACACCACAGTAGTGATGGTACAGTGAACTAGAGTGGCAGCACAACACCACAGTAGTGATGGTGGTGGTACAGTGAACTAGAGTGGCAGCACAACACCACAGTAGTGATGGTGATGGTACAGTGAACTAGAGTGGCAGCACAACACCACAGTAGTGATGGTGTTGGTACAGTGAACTAGAGTGGCAGCACAACACCACAGTAGTGATGGTGGTGGTATAGTGAACTAGAGTGGCAGCACAACACCGCAGTAGTGATGGTGTTGGTACAGTGAACTAGAGTGGCAGCACAACACCACATTACTGATGGTGATGGTACAGTGAACTAGAGTGGCAGCACAACACCACAGTAGTGATGGTGATGGTACAGTGAACTAGAGTGGCAGCACAACACCGCAGTAGTGATGGTGATGGTACAGTGAACTAGAGTGGCAGCACAACACCACAGTAGTGATGGTGTTGGTACAGTGAACTAGAGTGGCAGCACAACACCACAGTAGTGATGGTGGAGGTACAGTGAACTAGAGTGGCAGCACAACACCACAGTAGTGATGGTGTTGGTACAGTGAACTAGAGTGGCAGCACAACACCACAGTAGTGATGGTACAGTGAACTAGAGTGGCAGCATAACACCACAGTAGTGATGGTGGTGGTACAGTGAACTATAGTGGCAGCACAACACCACAGTAGTGATGGTACAGTGAACTAGAGTGGCAGCACAACACCACAGTAGTGATGGTGATGGTACAGTGAACTAGAGTGGCAGCACAACACCGCAGTAGTGATGGTGATGGTACAGTGAACTAGAGTGGCAGCACAACACCACAGTAGTGATGGTACAGTGAACTAGAGTGGCAGCACAACACCACAGTAGTGATGGTGATGGTACAGTGAACTAGAGTGGCAGCACAACACCACAGTAGTGATGGTGGTGGTACAGTGAACTAGAGTGGCAGCACAACACCGCAGTAGTGATGGTGATGGTACAGTGAACTAGAGTGGCAGCACAACACCACAGTAGTGATGGTACAGTGAACTAGAGTGGCAGCACAACACCACAGTAGTGATGGTGATGGTACAGTGAACTATAGTGGCAGCACAACACCACAGTAGTGATGGTACAGTGAACTAGAGTGGCAGCACAACACCACAGTAGTGATGGTGATGGTACAGTGAACTAGAGTGGCAGCACAACACCGCAGTAGTGATGGTGATGGTACAGTGAACTAGAGTGGCAGCACAACACCGCAGTAGTGATGGTGATGGTACAGCGAACTAGAGTGGCAGCACAACACCACAGTAGTGATGGTGATGGTACAGTGAACTAGAGTGGCAGCACAACACGACAGTAGTGATGGTGATGGTACAGTGAACTAGAGTGGCAGCACAACACGACAGTAGTGATGGTGGTGGTATAGTGAACTAGAGTGGCAGCACAACACCACAGTAGTGATGGTGATGGTACAGTGAACTAGAGTGGCAGCACAACACCACAGTAGTGATGGTGATGGTACAGTGAACTAGAGTGGCAGCAAACACCACAGTAGTGATGGTACAGTGAACTAGAGTGGCAGCACAACACCACAGTAGTGATGGTACAGTGAACTAGATGGGCAGCTCAACACCACAGTAGTTATGGTGATACAGTGAACTATAGTGGCAGCACAACACCACAGTAGTGATGGTACAGTGAACTAGAGTGGCAACACACCACCACAGTAGTGATGGTGGTGGTACAGTGAACTAGAGTGGCAGCACAACACCACAGTAGTGATGGTACAGTGAACTAGAGTGGCAACACAACACCACAGTAGTGATGGTGGTGGTACAGTGAACTAGAGTGGCAGCACAACACCACAGTAGTGATGGTACAGTGAACTAGAGTGGCAACACAACACCACAGTAGTGATGGTGGTGGTACAGTGAACTAGAGTGGCAGCACAACACCACAGTAGTGATGGTACAGTGAACTAGTGTGGCAGCACAACACCACAGTAGTGATGGTACAGTGAACTAGAGTGGCAACACAACACCACAGTAGTGATGGTGGTGGTACAGTGAACTATAGTGGCAGCACAACACCACAGTAGTGGTGGTACAGTGAACTAGAGTGGCAGCACAACACCACAGTAGTGATGGTACAGTGAACTAGAGCGGCAGCACAACACCACAGTAGTGATGGTATAGTGAACTATAGTGGCAACACAACACCACAGTAGTGATGGTGGTGGTACAGTGAACTAGAGTGGCAGCACAACACCACAGTAGTGATGGTGGTGGTACAGTGAACTAGAGTGGCAGCACAACACCACAGTAGTGATGGTACAGTGAACTAGAGTGGCAGCACAACACCACAGTAGTGATGGTACAGTGAACTAGAGTGGCAGCACAACACCACAGTCCACCACAGTCACCTCCGTAATGTCACTGTGGTTGACTGCTGCCCTCACCACATCCAGGCCGCTCACCACATCACCGAAGACACATGGCCACAGGCGACCATCCTGGCGGTCCCTGGTGGTGATGAAGAACTGGGCACTCTTGGGACGCCCCAGCAACCACCACCCGGACCACACAGCTCCTGCCTGGCCTGACTCCCGGTACTGCCCCTGGAGGTCAGGCAACAGTGGGGCTCCTCCCTTACCATCATTACTCTCGTAGTCTCCGCCCACCACAAACTCCCCCGGGCGACCCTTGTTCCCCACCTTCAACAGTTTAGTGTTGCGGAAGGTGTGGCCCCGCTGGCCCGTACACAACAACACAAACTGTCTGGCCAGCGGAGTGTCAGGGGTCAGCCGGATGGTGACCCGCCCTCTTGTTGACCCCGCCCACCCGAGGTCAAGGAACGCCAGGGTGCAGGAGGGGTCCAGCACGCCCACAACATCACTCTCCTGCACAAGATGATATAAATCATGCTGGTAACTGTATAACAAAATGTTATCATATTAGTTATCACAACTCAGTAAGTCAGTATAAATCATGCTGGTAACTGTATAACAAAATGTTATCATATTAGTTATCACAACTCAGTAAGTCAGTAATGTCAGTAAGACTAGTGGGTGTAATAAAGTAACCTGGATGGTGTGGGCGTGGGCGTGGGCCGCCGCTCCGCCAGGAGCGGCGGCCCACGCCGCCGCCCATCTTGGCCGCCCATCTTGGACGGCCACCACCCGGCCAGCCTCCACCAGGCTCTTGACGGCCACCACCCGGCCAGCCTCCACCAGGCTCTTGACGGGCTCACTCATCCTGCGGAGGTCCTCAACCTGTGGACAGTGTCAGCCCCATTATCACTTGTGGACAGTGTCAGCCCCATTATCACCTGTGGTCAGTGTCAGCCCCAGTATCACCTGTGGAAAGTGTCAGCACCATTATCACCTGTGGTCAATGGCAGCCCCATTATCACCTGTGGTCAGTGTGAGCACCATTATCACCTGTGGACATTGTCAGCCCCATTATCACCTGTGGTCAGTGTCAGCCCCATTATCACCTGTGGTCAGTGTGAGCACCATTATCACCTGTGGACAGTGTCAGCCCCATTATCACCTGTGGACAGTGTCAGCCCCATTATCACCTGTGGTCAGTGTGAGCACCATTATCACCTGTGGACATTGTCAGCCCCATTATCACCTGTGGTCAGTGTCAGCACCATTATCACCTGTGGACAGTCAGCCCCATTATTACCTGTGGACAGTGTTAGCCCCATTATCACCTGTGGTCAGTGTCAGCCCCATTATCACCTGTGGACAGTCAGCCCCATTATCACCTGTGGACAGTGTCAGCCCCATTATCACCTGTGGTCAGTGTCAGCCCCATTATCACCTGTGGTCAGTGTCAGCTCCATTATCACATGTGGACAGTGTCAGTCCCAGTATCACATGTGAACAGTGTCAGCCCCATTATCACCTGTGGTCAGTGTCAGCCCCATTATCCCCTGTGGACAGTGTCAGCCCCATTATCACCTGTGGTGAGTGTCAGCCCCATTATCCCCTGTGGACAGTGTCAACTCCATTATCACCTGTGGTCAGTGTCAGCACCATTGTCACCTGTGGTGAGTGTCAACTCCATTATCACCTGAGGTCAGTGTCAGCCCCATTATCACCTGTGGTGTCAGCCCCATTATCACCTGTGGACAGTGTCAGTTCCATTATCACCTGTGGTGAGTGTCAACTCCATTATCACCTGTGGTCAGTGTCAGCCCCATTATCACCTGTGGTCAGTGTCAGCCCCATTATCACCTGTGGACAGTGTCAACTCCATTATCACCTGTGGTCAGTGTCAGCCCCATTATCACCTGTGGTCAGTGTCAGCTCCATTATCACCTGTGGACAGTGTTAGCCCCATTATCAACTGTGGTCAGTGTCAGCCCCATTATCACCTGTGGACAGTTTAAGCCCGATTATGACCTGTGGACAGTGTCAGCCCCATTATCACCTGTGGACAGTGTCAGCCCCATTATCACCTGTGGACAGTCAGCCCCATTATCACCTGTGGTCAGTGACAGCCCCATTATCACATGTGGAGAGTCAGGCCCATTATCACCTGTTGTCAGTGTCAGCCCCATTAAACCTGTGGTCAGTGACAACCCCATTATCACCTGTGGACGGTGTCAGGCCCATTATCACTTGTGGACACTGTCAGCCCCAGTATCACCTGTGGAAAGTGTCAGCACCATTATCACACGTGGTCAATGTCAGCCCCATTATCACCTGTAGACAGTGTCAGCCCAATTATCACCTGTAGTCAGTGTCAGCCCAATTATCACCTGTGGTCAGTGTCAACTCCATTATCACCTGTGGTGTCAGCCCCATTATCACCTGTGGTGTCAGCCCCATGATCACCTGTGGTCAGTGTCAGCCCCATTATCTCCTGTGGTCAGTGTCAGCACCATTATCACCTGTGGTGAGTGTCAGCCCCATTATCACCTGTGGTCAGTGTCAGCCCCATTATCTCCTGTGGTCAGTGTCAGCCCAATTATCACTTGTGGATAGTCTCAGCCCCATTATCACCTGTGGACAGTGTCAGGCCCATTATCACCTGTGGTCAGTGTGAGCACCATTATCACCTGTGGACATTGTCAGCCCCATTATCACCTGTGGTCAGTGTCAGCCCCATTATCACCTGTGGTCAGTGTGAGCACCATTATCACCTGTGGACAGTGTCAGCCCCATTATCACCTGTGGACAGTGTCAGCCCCATTATCACCTGTGGTCAGTGTGAGCACCATTATCACCTGTGGACATTGTCAGCCCCATTATCACCTGTGGTCAGTGTCAGCACCATTATCACCTGTGGACAGTCAGCCCCATTATTACATGTGGACAGTGTTAGCCCCATTATCACCTGTGGTCAGTGTCAGCCCCATTATCACCTGTGGACAGTCAGCCCCATTATCACCTGTGGACAGTGTCAGCCCCATTATCACCTGTGGTCAGTGTCAGCCCCATTATCACCTGTGGTCAGTGTCAGCTCCATTATCACATGTGGACAGTGTAAGCACCATTATCATCTGTGGACAGTGTCAGCCCCATTATCACCTGTGGACTGTGTCAGCCCCATTATCACCTGTGGACTGTGTCAGCCCCATTATCACCTGTGGTCAGTGTCAGCTCCATTATCACATGTGGACAGTGTCAGCACCATTATCATCTCTGGACAGTGTCAGCCCCATTATCACCTGTGGACAGTGTCAGCCCCATTATCACCTGTGGACAGTCAGCCCCTTTATCAACTGTGGACAGTGTCAGCCCCATTATCACCTGTGGTCAGTGTCAGCCCCATTATCACCTGTGGACAGTCAGCCCCTTTATCAACTGTGGACAGTGTCAGCCCCATTATCACCTGTGGACAGTCAGCCCCATTATCACTTGTGGACAGTGTTAGCCCCATTATCACCTGTGGTCAGTGTCAGCACCATTATCACCTGTAGTCAGTGTCAGCACCATTATCACCTGTGGTCAGTGTCAGCCCCATTATCACTTGTGGACAGTGTTAGCCCCATTATCACCTGTGGTCAGTGTCAGCCCCATTATCACTTGTGGACAGTGTTAGCCCCATTATCACCTGTGGTCAGTGTCAGCACCATTATCACCTGTGGAAAGTGTCAGCCCCATTATCGCCTGTGGACAGTGTTAGCCCCATTATCACCTGTGGTCAGTGTCAGCCCCATTATCACCTGTGGAAAGTGTCAGCCCCATTATCGCCTGTGGACAGTGTCAGCCCCATTATCACTTGTGGACAGTGTCAGCCCCATTCACCAGCACACTCACAACCACCACACTCACACAACCACCACACACACAACCACCACACTCACAACCACCACACTCACAACCATCACACACACACAACCACCACACACACAACCACCACACTCACAACCACCACACACAACCAACACACTCACAACCACCACACTCACACAACCACCACACTCACACAACCACCACACTCACAACCAACACACTCACAACCACCACACACACAACCACCACACACACAACCACCACACACACAACCACCACACTCACAACCACCACACGCACAACCACAACAGTCACAACCACCACACTCACAACCACCACACTCACACAACCACCACACTCACAACCACACAACCACCACTCACAACCACCACACGCACAACCACCACACGCACAACCACCACCACACACAACCACCACACGCACAACCACCACATGCACAACCACCACACTCAAAACCACCACACACACAACCACCACATTCTCACAACCACCACACTTACAACCACCACACGCACAACCACCACACACACACAACTACCACACACACACAACCACCACACTCACAACCACCACACACACAACCACCACACTCACAACCACCACACGCACAACCACCACCACACACAACCACCACACACACAACCACCACACACACAACCACCACACACACACACACAACCACCACACTCAAAACCACCACACACACCACCACCACACACACACACACACACAACCACCACACTCACAACCACCACACACACAACCTACACACTCGCAACCACCATACACACAACCACCACACACACAACCACCACACTCACAACCACCACACTCACAACTATCACACACACCACCACCACACACACAACCACCACACTCACAACCACCACACACAACAACCATCACACACACCACCACCACACACACAACCACCACACACACAACCACCACCACACACAACCACCACACTCACAACCTACACACTCACAACCACCACACTCACAACCACCACACACACAACCACCACACACACAACCACCACATTCACAACCACCACACTCACAACCACCACACGCACAACCACAACACTCACAACTACCACTCACAACCACCACACTCACAACCACCACACACACAACCACCACACACACAACCACCACACACACAACCACCACACTCACACAACCACCACACTCACACAACCACCACACTCACAACCACCACACTCACACAACCACCACCACACACAACCACCACACTCGCAACCACCATACACACAACCACCACACACAACCATCACACACACAACCATCACACTCACAACCACCACACACACAACCACCACACGCACAACCACAACACTCACAACCACCACACTCACAACCACCACACTCACAACCACCACACACACAACCACCACATTCACAACCACCACACTCACAACCACCACACGCACAACCACAACACTCACAACTACCACTCACAACCACCACACTCACAACCACCACACACACAACCACCACACACACAACCACCACACACACAACCACCACACTCACAACCACCACACTCACACAACCACCACACTCACAACCACCACACTCACACAACCACCACACTCACACAACCACCACCACACACAACCACCACACTCACAACCTACACACTCGCAACCACCACACACACAACCATCACACACACAACCACCACACTCACAACCACCACCACACACAACCACCACACTCACAACCTACACACTCGCAACCACCATACACACAACCATCACACACACACAACCACCACACTCACAACCACCACACACACAATCACCACACACACAACCACCACACACACAACCACCACACTCACAACCACCACCACACACAACCACCACACTCACAACCTACACACTCGCAACCACCATACACACAACCATCACACACACACAACCACCACACTCACAACCATCACACACACCACCACCACACACACAACCACCACACTCACACCCACCACACACACAACCACCACACTCACAACCACCACACACACAACCATCACACACACAACCACCACATACACAACCACCACACTCACAACCACCACACACACACAACCACCACACACACAACCACCACACACACAACCACCACATACACAACCACCACACTCACAACCACCACACACACACAACCACCACACACACAACCACCACACACACAACCACCACACTCACAACCACCACACTCACAACCACCACACTCACAACCACCACACTCACAACTACCACACACACAACCATCACACACACAACCACCACACTCACAACCACCACACTCACAACCAACACACTCACAACCACCACACTCACAACCACCACACTCACAACCACCACACTCACAACCATCACACACACAACCACCACATACACAACCACCACACGCACAACCACCACACTCACAACCCCAACACTTAAAACCACCACATTCTCACAACCACCACACACACAACCATCACACACACAACCACCACACTCACAACCACCACACACACACAACCACCACACACACAACCTCCACACACACAACCTCCACACACACAACCACCACACTCACAACCACCACACACACAACCACCACACACACACAACCACCACACACACAACCTCCACACACACAACCTCCACACACACAACCACCACACTCACAACCTACACACTCACAACCACCACACACAACCACCACACTCACAACCACCAAACTCACAACCACATCACACAACCACCACACACACTACCACCACACACACAACCACCACACACACAACCACTACACACAACCACCACACACACAACCACCACAAACACAACCACCACACACAACCACCACACACACACAACCATCACACTCACAACCACCACACACACACCACCACAACACATACACAACCATCACACTCACACCACCACCACACACACAACCACCACACTCACAACCACCACACACACACACAACCACCACACTCACAACACCCACTCACACAACCACCACACACAACCACCACACTCACAACCACCACACACACAACCACCACACACACACACACCCACTACACTCACAACCACCACACACACACAACCACCACTCACACACAACCACCACACACACACAACCACCACACACACACAACCACCACACACACACAACCACCACACACACACAACCACCACACACTCACAACCACCACACACACACAACCACCACAGACACACACCACCACAGACACAACCACCACACTCACAACCACCACATTCACCACCACCACACACACCACCACAACACTCACAACCTCCACAAACACAACCATCACACACACACACATAACCACCACACACACCCACAACCAGCACACTCACAACCACCACACACACCACCACCGCACACCCAACCACCACACACCACCACCACACACACAACCACCACACACCACCACCACACACACACAACCACCACCACCACACTCACAACCACCACACACCACCACCACACACACACAACCACCACACACCACCACCACACACACACAACCACCACACACACACAACCACCACACACCACCACCACACACCACCACCACACTCACAACCACCACACGCACAACCACAACAGTCACAACCACCACACTCACAACCACCACACTCACACAACCACCACACTCACAACCACCACCACACAACCACCACACTCAAAACCACCACACGCACAACCACCACATGCACAACCACCACACGCACAACCACCACCACACACAACCACCACACGCACAACCACCACATGCACAACCACCACACTCAAAACCACCACACACACAACCACCACATTCTCACAACCACCACACTCACAACCACCACACGCACAACCACCACACACACACAACCACCACACACACACAACCACCACACTCACAACCACCACACACACAACCACCACCACACACAACCACCACACTCACAACCACCACACGCACAACCACCACCACACACAACCACCACACACACAACCACCACACACACAACCACCACACACACACACACACAACCACCACACTCAAAACCACCACACACACCACCACCACACACACAACCACCACACTCACAACCACCACACACACAACCTACACACTCGCAACCACCATACACACAACCACCACACACACAACCACCACACTCACAACCACCACACTCACAACTATCACACACACCACCACCACACACACAACCACCACACACAACAACCATCACACACACAACCACCACACACACACACACACACAACCACCACACTCAAAACCACCACACACACCACCACCACACACACAACCACCACACTCACAACCACTACACACACAACCTACACACTCGCAACCACCATACACACAACCACCACACACACAACCACCACACTCACAACCACCACATTCACAACTATCACACACACCACCACCACACACACAACCACCACACACAACAACCATCACACACACCACCACCACACACACAACCACCACACACACAACCACCACCACACACAACCACCACACTCACAACCTACACACTCGCAACCACCACACTCACAACCATCACACACACACAACCACCAAACACAACCATCACACACACAACCACCACACACACAACCACCACACACACAACCTACACACTCGCAACCACCACACACAACCATCACACACACAACCACCACCACACACAACCACCACACACAACCATCACACACACAACCTACACACTCGCAACCACCACTCACACACAACCACCACACACAACCACCACACACACAACCTACACACTCGCAACCACCACACTCACAACCATCACACACACAACCACCACACACACAACCATCACACACACACAACGACCACACACAACCATCACACACACAACCATCACACTCACAACCACCACACACACAACCACCACACGCACAACCACAACACTCACAACTACCACACTCACAACCACCACACTCACAACCACCACACACACAACCACCACACACACAACCACCACATTCACAACCACCACACTCACAACCACCACACGCACAACCACAACACTCACAACTACCACTCACAACCACCACACACACAACCACCACACACACAACCACCACACACACAACCACCACACACACAACCACCACACTCACAACCACCACACTCACACAACCACCACACTCACAACCCCCACACACACAACCACCACACTCACACAACCACCACACTCACACAACCACCACCACACACAACCACCACACTCACAACCTACACACTCGCAACCACCACACACACAACCATCACACACACAACCACCACACTCACAACCACCACCACACACAACCACCACACACACAACCATCACACACACAACCACCACACACACAACCACCACACTCACAACCACCACACTCACAACCACCACCACACACAACCACCACACTCACAACCTACACACTCGCAACCACCATACACACAACCATCACACACACACAACCATCACACTCACAACCACCACACACACAACCACCACACACACAACCACCACACACACACAACCACCACACTCACAACCACCACCACACACAACCACCACACTCACAACCTACACACTCGCAACCACCATACACACAACCATCACACACACACAACCACCACACTCACAACCACCACACACACAACCACCACACACACAACCACCACACACACAACCACCACACTCACAACCACCACCACACACAACCACCACACTCACAACCTACACACTCGCAACCACCATACACACAACCATCACACACACACAACCACCACACTCACAACCATCACACACACCACCACCACACACACAACCACCACACTCACACCCACCACACACACAACCACCACACTCACAACCACCACACACACAACCATCACACACACAACCACCACATACACAACCACCACACTCACAACCACCACACACACACAACCACAACACACACAACCACCACATACACAACCACCACACTCACAACCACCACACACACACAACCACCACACACACCACCATCACACACACAACCACCACACTCACAACCACCACACTCACAACCACCACACTCACAACCACCACACTCACAACCACCACACTCACAACTACCACACACACAACCATCACACACACAACCACCACACTCACAACCACCACACTCACAACCACCACACTCACAACCACCACACTCACAACCATCACACACACAACCACCACATACACAACCACCACACGCACAACCACCACACTCACAACCCCAACACTTAAAACCACCACATTCTCACAACCACCACACACACAACCATCACACACACAACCACCACACTCACAACCACCACACACACACAACCACCACACACACAACCTCCACACACACAACCTCCACACACACAACCACCACACTCACAACCACCACACACACAACCACCACACACACCACCACCACACACACACAACCACCACACACACAACCTCCACACACACAACCTCCACACACACAACCACCACACTCACAACCTACACACTCACAACCACCACACACAACCACCACACTCACAACCACCACACTCACAACCACCAAACTCACAACCACCACACACAACCACCACACAACCACCACACACACTACCACCACACACACAACCACCACACACACAACCACTACACACAACCACCACACACACAACCACCACAAACACAACCACCACACACAACCACCACACACACACAACCATCACACTCACAACCACCACACACACACCACCACAACACATACACAACCATCACACTCACACCACCACCACACACACAACCACCACACTCACAACCACCACACACACACACAACCACCACACTCACAACCACCACACTCACAACACCCACTCACACAACCACCACACACAACCACCACACTCACAACCACCACACACACAACCACCACACACACACACACCCACTACACTCACAACCACCACACACACACAACCACCACACACACACAACCACCACACACACACAACCACCACACACACACAACCACCACACACACACAACCACCACACACTCACAACCACCACACACACACAACCACCACAGACACACACACCACCACAGACACAACCACCACACTCACAACCACCACATTCACCACCACCACACACACCACCACAACACTCACAACCTCCACAAACACAACCATCACACACACACACACATAACCACCACACACACCCACAACCAGCACACTCACAACCACCACACACACCACCACCGCACACACAACCACCACACACCACCACCACACACACAACCACCACACACCACCACCACACACACACAACCACCACCACCACACTCACAACCACCACACACCACCACCACACACACACAACCACCACACACCACCACCACACACACACAACCACCACACACCACCACCACACACCACCACCACACTCACAACCACCACACGCACAACCACAACAGTCACAACCACCACACTCACAACCACCACACTCACACAACCACCACACACACAACCACCACACACACACACACACAACCACCACACTCAAAACCACCACACACACCACCACCACACACACAACCACCACACTCACAACCACCACACACACAACCTACACACTCGCAACCACCATACACACAACCACCACCACACACAACCACCACACTCACAACCACCACACTCACAACTATCACACACACCACCACCACACACACAACCACCACACACAACAACCATCACACACACAACCACCACACACACACACACACAACCACCACACTCAAAACCACCACACACACCACCACCACACACACAACCACCACACTCACAACCACCACACACACAACCTACACACTCGGAACCACCATACACACAACCACCACACACACAACCACCACACTCACAACCACCACACTCACAACTATCACACACACCACCACCACACACACAACCACCACACACAACAACCATCACACACACCACCACCACACATACAACCACCACACACACAACCACCACCACACACAACCACCACACTCACAACCTACACACTCGCAACCACCACACTCACAACCATCACACACACACACAACCACCAAACACAACCATCACACACACAACCACCACACACACAACCACCACACACACAACCTACACACTCGCAACCACCACACACAACCATCACACACACAACCACCACCACACACAACCACCACACACAACCATCACACACACAACCTACACACTCGCAACCACCACTCACAACCATCACACACACACAACCACCACACACAACCACCACACACACAACCTACACACTCGCAACCACCACACTCACAACCATCACACACACAACCACC